>NW_027402101.1:0-3623 GCF_003265705.2 Callorhinus ursinus
AAAGAATTAGAATTATAAGCGAAATCTGATGATGTGACCAAATTGCTGCAAACTGATGATAAAACATTAACAGAAGAAGATTTTCTTCTTATAGATGAGCAAAGACAGTGGTTTCTTGAGATGAAATCTACTCCTGTTAAAGATATGGTGAAAACTGGAAATGACAACAAAGGGTTTCTGATATTACATAAACTTAATCGATAAGGCAGCGAAATTGGGGAGGACTGACTTCAATTTTGAAAGAAGTTTTGTTGTGGCTAACACGCTATCAAACAGCATTGCATGGTGCAGAGAAATTTTTGTGAAAGGAAGAATCAATAATGTGGCAACTTCATTGTATTATTTTAAGAAATTGCCACAGCAACCCCATCCTTCAACAATCACCACCTTGATTAGTCAGTAGCCATCAATATGGAGGCAAGATCCTCCACCAGCACAAAGATTATAACTTAATAAAAGCTCAAATGACAGTTAGCATTTTTTAGCAAAAAAGTTTTTTTTTCACTTAAGGTATATACATTGTTTTCTTTTCTTTTTTCTTTTTTTTTCTTTTATTATGTTATGTTAATCTCCATACATTACATCATTAGTTTTTGATGTAGTGTTCCATGATTCATTGTTTGCATATAACACCCGGTGCTCCATTTAGTATGTGCCCTCTTTAATACCCATCACCAGGCTAACCCATCCCCCCACCCCCTCCCCTCTAGAGCCCTCAGTTTGTTTTTCAGTCCATAGTCTGTCATGGTTCATCTCCCCCTCCGATTTCCCTCCCTTCATTTCTCCCTACCGACTATCTTCTTTTTTTTTTTTTTTTAACATATATGCATTATTTGTTTCAGAGGTACAGTTCTGTGATTCAATAGTCTTACACAGTTCAAGGTGCTCACCTTAGCACATACCCTCCCCAATGTCTATCACCCAGCCACCCCATCCCTCCCACCCCCGCACCACTCCAGCAACCCTGAGTTTGTTTCCTGAGATTAAGAATTTCTCATATCAGTGAGATCATATGATACATGTCTTTCTCTGATTGACTTATTTCGCTCAGCACAATACCCTCCAGTTCCATCCATGTTGCAAATGGCAAGATCTCATTCCTTTTGATGTGGCTGCATAATATTCCAGTGTGTGTGTGTGTGTGTGTGTGTGTGTGTGTGTGTGTGTGTGTACCATCTCTTCTTTATCCATTCATCTGTCAATGGACATCATGGCTCTTTCCATAGTTTGGCTATTGTGGACATTGCTGCTATAAACATTGGGGTGCATGTACCCCTTCAGATCCCTACATTTGTAACTTTGGGGTAAATACCCAGTAGTTCAATTGCTGGGTCATAGGGTAGTTCTATTTTCAATTTTTTGAGGAACCTCCATACTGTTTTCCGGAGTGGCTGCACCAGCTTGCATTCCCACCAACAGTGTAGGAGTGTTCCCCTTTCTCTGCATCCCCACCAACATCTGTCGTTTCCTGACCTGTTAATTTTAGCCATTCTGACTGGTGTGAGGTGGTATCTCATTGAGGTTTTGATTTGGATTTCCCTGATGCCCAGCGATGTTGAGCACTTTTTCAGGTGTCTGGTGGCCACTGGGATGTCTTCTTTGGAAAAATGTCTGTTGATGTCTTCTCCCCATTTCTTGATTGGATCATGTGTTCTTTGGGTGTTGAGTTTGATAAATTTGATAAGGATACTAGCCCTTTATCTGATATGTCATTTGCAAGGATCTTCTCCCATTCTGTTGGTTGTCTTTTGGTTTTGTGGACTGTTTCTTTTGCTGTGCAAAAGCTTTTTATCTTGATGAAGTCCAATAGTTCATTTTTGCCCTTGCTTCCCTTGCCTTTGGTGATGTTTCTAGGAAGAAGTTGCTGTGGTTGAGGTCAAAGAGGTTGCTGCCTGTGTTCTCCTCTAGAATTTTGATGGACTCCTGTCTCACATTTAGGTCTTTCAACCATTTTGAGTATTTTTGTGTGTAGTGTAAGGAAATGGTCCAGTTTCATTCTTCTGCATGTGGCTGTCCAATTCTCCCAACACCATTTGTTGAAGAGACTATCTTTTTTCCATTGGGCATTCTTTCCTGCTTTGTCAAAGATGAGTTGACCATAGAGTTGAGGGTCCATTTTTGGGCTTTCTATTCTGTTCCATTGAACTATGTATCTGTTTTTGTGCCAGTACCATACTATCTTGATGATGACAGTTTTGTAATAGAGCTTGAAGTCGGTAATTGTGATGCCGCCAGCTTTGCTTTTCTTTTTCAACATCCCTCTGGCTATTCAGGGTCTCTTCTGGTTCCATACAAATTTTAGGATTATTTGTTCCATTTCTTTGAAAAAAGTAGATGGTATTTTGATGGGGATTGCATTGAATGTGTAGATTGCTTTGGTAGCATTGACATCTTCACAATGTTTGTTCTTCCAATCCATGAGCATGGAACGTTTTTCACTTTCTTTGTGTCTTCCTCAATTTCTTTCATGAGTATTTTATAGTTTTCTGAGTACAGATTCTGTGCCTCTTTGATTAGATTTATTCCTAGGTATCTTATGGTTTTGGGTGCAGTTGTAAATGGGATCGAATCCTTAATTTCTCTTTCTTCTGTCTTGTTGTTGGTGTATAGAAATGCCACTGATTTCTCTGCCTTGATTTTATATCCTACCACTGTACTGAATTCCTTTATGAGTTCTAGCAGTTTTGGGGTGGAGTCTCTTGGGTTTTCCACATAAAGTATAATATCATCTGCAAAGAGTGAGAGTTGGACTTCTTCTTTGCCGATTTGGGAGCCTTTTATTTCATTTTGTTTTCTGATTGCTGTGGCTAGGACTTCTAATACTATGTTAAATAGCAGTGGTGATAGTGGACATTCCTGCTGTGTTCCTGACCTTTGGGGGAAAGCTCTCAGTTTTTCCCCATTGAGAATGATATTGGCTATGGGTTTTTCATAGATGGATTTTATGATATTGAGGTATGTACCCTCTATTCCTATACTCTGAAGAGTTTTGATCAAGAAAGGATGCTGTCCTTTGACAAATGCTTTTTCTGCATCTATTGAGAGGATCATATGGTTCTTGTTCTTTCTTTTATTAATGTATTGTATCACATTGACTGATTTGTGGATGTTGAACCAACCTTGCAGCCCAGGGATAAATCCCACTTGGTCGTGGTAAATAATCCTCTTAATGTACTGTTGGATCCTATTGGCTAGTATTTTGGTGAGAATTTTTGCATCCATGTTCATCAGGGATATTGGTCTGTAATTCTCCTTTTTGATGGGGTCTTTGTCTGGTTTTGGGATCAAGGTAATGGTGGCCTCCTAAAACAAGTTTGGAAGTTTTCCTTCCATTTCTATTTTTTGGAACAGTTTCAGAAGAATTGGTATTAATTCTTCTTTAAATGGTAGAATACCCTTGGGAAATCATCTGGTCCTGGGATTTTGTTTGTTGGGACATTTTGGATTACTGCTTTAATTTCCTTAGTGGTTATAGGTTTGTTCAGGTTTTCTATTTCTTCCTGGTTCAATTTTGGTAGTTGATACATCTCTAGGAATGCATCCATTTCTTCCAGGTTATCTAATTTGCTGGCATACAGTTGCTCATAATATGTTCTTATAATTGTTTGTATTTCTTTGGTGTT
>NW_027402102.1:0-377 GCF_003265705.2 Callorhinus ursinus
CTCTGACATACTCCCCTTTTCTTCCTCTCCTGTTATCTTCTTCTTTTCCTTTTTTCTTAAAATATGTTGCGTTATTTGTTTCAGAAGTACAGATCTGTGATTCAACAGTCTTGCACAATTCACAGCGCTCACCGTAGCACATACCCTCCCCAATGTCTATCACCCAGCCATCCCATCCCTCCCACCCCCAACCACTCCAGTAACACTCAGTTTGTTTCCTGAGATTAAGAATTCCTCATATCAGTGAGGTCATGTGATACATGTCTTTCTCTGATTGACTTATTTCACTCAGCATAACACCCTCCAGTTCCATCCACGTCGTTGCAAATAGCAAGATCTCATTCCTTTTGAGGGCTGCATAATATTCCATTGTGTAT
>NW_027402102.1:477-3622 GCF_003265705.2 Callorhinus ursinus
CATTTGTATCTTTGTGGTAAATACCCAGTAGTGCAATTGCTGGATCGAACGGTAGCTCTAATTTCAACTGTTTGAGGAACCTCCATACTGTTTTCCAGAGGGGTTGCACCAGCTTGCATTCCCACCAACAGTGTAGGAGGGTTCCCCTTTCTCCACATCCCCGCCAACATCTGTCGTTCCCTGACTTGTTAATTTTAGCCATTCTGACGGGTGTGAGGTGGTATCTCATTGAGGTTTTGATTTGGATTTCCCTGATGCCGAGTGATGTTGAGCACTTTTTCATGTGCCTGTTGGCCATTTGGATGTCTTCTTTGGAGAAATGTCTGTTCATGTCTTCTGCCCATTTCTTGATTGGATTATTTGTTCTTTGGGTGTTGAGTTTGATAAGTTCTTTATAGATTTTGGATACTAGCCCTTTATCTGATATGTCGTTTGCAAATATTTTCTCCCATTCTGTCGGTTGTCTTTTGGTTTTGTGGACTGTTTCTTTTGCTGTGCAAAAGCTTTTTATCTTGATGAAATCCCAATAGTTCATTTTTGCCCTGGCTTCCCTTGCCTTTGGCGATGTTTCTAGGAAGAAGTTGCTGCGGCTAAGGTCGAAAAGGTTGCTACCTGTGTTCTCCTTTAGGATTTGGATGGACTCCTGTCTCACATTTAGGTCTTTCAACCATTTGGAGTCTATTTTTGTGTGAGGTGTAAGGAAATGGTCCAGTTTCATTCTTCTGCATGTGGCTGTCCAATTTTCCCAACACCATTTGTTGAAGAGACTGTCTTTTTGCCATTGGACATTCTTTCCTGCTTTGTCAAAAATAAGTTGACCATAGAGTTGAGGGTCCATTTCTGGGCTCTCGATTCTGTTCCATTGATCTATGTGTCTGTTTTTGTGCCAGTACCATACTGTCTTGATGATGACAGCTTTGTAATAGAGCTGGAAGTCCGGAATTGTGATGCCACCAGCTTTGCTTTTCTTTTTCAGTATTCCTCTGGCTATTCGGGGTCTCTTCTGGTTCCATACAAATTTTAGGATTATTTGTTCCATTTCTTTGAAAAAAGTGGATGGTATTTTGATGGGGATTGCATTGAATGTGTAGATTGCTCTAGGTAGCATTGACATCTTCACAATGTTTGTTCTTCCAATCCATGAGCATGGAACGTTTTTCCATTTCTTTGTGTCTTCTTCAATTTCTTTCCTGAGTATTTTATAGTTTTCTGAGTACAGATCCTTTGCCTCTTTGGTTAGATTTATTCCTAGGTATCTAATGGTTTTGGGTGCAATTGTAAATGGGATAGACTCCTTGATTTGTCTCTCTTCTGTCTTGTTGTTGGTGTATAGGAATGCCACTGATTTCTGTGCATTGATTTTATATCCTGCTACTTTACTGAATTCCTGTATGAGTTCTAGCAGTTTTGGGGTGGAGTCTTTTGGGTTTTCCACATACAGTATCATATCATCTGCAAAGAGTGAGAGTTTGACTTCCTCTTTGCCGATTTGGATGCCTTTGATTTCTTTTTGTTGTCTGATTGCTGTGGCTAGGACTTCTAATACTATGTTGAATAGCAGTGGTGAGAGTGGACATCCCTGCCGCGTTCCTGACCTTAGGGGAAAGGCTCTCAGCCTTTCCCCATTGAGAATGATACTCGCTGTAGGTTTTTCATAGATGGCTTTTATGATATTGAGGTATGTACCCTCTATCCCTATACTCTGAAGAGTTTTGATCAAGAAAGGATGTTGTACTTTGTCAAATGCTTTTTCTGCATCTATTGAGAGGATCATATGATTCTTGTTCTTTCTTTTGTTAATGTATTGTATCACGTTGATTGATTTGCGGATGTTGAACCAGCCTTGCAGCCCAGGAATAAATCCCACTTGGTCATGGTGAATAATCCTTTTAATGTACTGTTGGATCCTATTGGCTAGTATTTTGGTGAGAATTTTTGCATCCATGTTCATCAAGGATATTGGTCTGTAATTCTCTTTTTTGATGGGGTCTTTGTCTGGTTTTGGGATCAAGGTAATGCTGGCCTCATAAAATGAGTTTGGAAGTTTCCCTTCCATTTCTATTTTTTGGAACAGTTTCAGGAGAATAGGTATTAATTCTTCTTGAAATGTCTGATAGAATTCCCCCGGGAAGCCGTCTGGCCCTGGGCTTTTGTTTCTTGGGAGATTTTTGATGACTGTTTCAATTTCCTTAGTGGTTATAGGTCTGTTCAGGTTTTCTATTTCTTCCTGGTTCAATTTTGGTAGTTGATACATCTCTAGGAATGCACCCATTTCTTCCAGGTTATCTAATTTGCTGGCATAGAGTTGCTCATAATATGTTCTTATAATTGTTTGTATTTCTTTGGTGTTGGTTGTGATCTCTCCTCTTTCATTCATGATTTTGTTGATTTGGGTCATTTCTCTTTTCTTTTTGATCAGTCTGGCCAGGGGTTTATCAATCTTGTTAATTCTTTCAAAGAACCAGCTCCTAGTTTCGTTGATCTGTTCTACTGTTCTTTTGGTTTCTAGTTCATTGATTTCTGCTCTGATCTTTATGATTTCTCTTCTCCTGCTGGGTTTAGGCTTTATTTGCTGTTCTTTCTCCAGCTCCTTTAGGTGTAGGGTTAGGTTGTGTATTTGAGACCTTTCTTGTTTCTTGAGAAAGGCTTGTATTGCTATATACTTTCCTCTCAGGACTGCCTTTGCTGTATCCCAAAGATTTTGAACAGTTGTGTTTTCATTTTCATTGGTTTCCATGAATTTTTTTAATTCTTCTTTAATTTCTTGGTTGACCCATTCATTCTTTAGTAGGATGCTCTTTAGCCTCCATGTATTTGAGTTCTTTCCGACTTTCCTCTTGTGGTTGAGTTCTAGTTTCAAAGCATTGTGGTCTGAAAATATGCAGGGAATGATCCCAATCTTTTGGTACCGATTGAGACCTCATTTGTGACCTAGGATGTGATCAATTCTGGAGAATGTTCCATGGGCACTAGAGAAGAATGTGTATTCCGTTGCTTTGGGATGGAATGTTCTGAATATGTCTGTGAAGTCCATTTGGTCCAGTGTGTCATTTAAAGTCTTTATTTCCTTGTTGATCTTTTGCTTAGATGATCTGTCCATTTCAGTCAGGGGGGTGTTAAAGTCCCCCACTATTATTGTATTGTT
>NW_027402103.1:0-3620 GCF_003265705.2 Callorhinus ursinus
TTTTGTTCCCTGCAAGCTCTCGGTACAGCTTTGGAGGACCAGGGCAGAAATGGTGGCCTCCCAGTCTCCACCCGGAGGAGCTGAGAACTCGGGGCCCCGCTCCTCAGTGTGTCCCCAGAGAAAAGCAGTCACTCCCGTGTCCCGGGTCTCCGGCCACACTCCGTGCTCACCCGGCCTGTGATCGAGCGTTGCTATCTCTGTCACCCGACCCCGCACGGAGTCTCCAAACCCAGCAGATCCCTGCAGTGCGTTCCCGCACCGCTCCTCCCCGGGAAGGAAGGGGAGTCTCCCCGTATCTGCTGCTTGTTGGGTCCCTGCTGGGGGAGCCGTGCCCCGACTGGGCCGCAGATCACAGTTTATGGCAACCCCGAGCTGAGAGCCCGCGACTCTGCTCCGTCTCTGCAGCCGGCTTCCCCGCTCCGATACCTGGGAGCTCTGGCGCACTCAGGCACCCCCGGTCTCTCCGTGACCCCAAGGGTCCTGAGACCACACTGTCCCGGGAGGATTCCACCCCCGCTTAGCCACTGCAGCGACGTCCCTCCGCCGAGCCAACTTCTAAAAGGTCCGATTTTGTGCTCCGCGGCTCTAGCACTTGCCAGAAGCGGCCGGCGGAGGCCCCTCCCCCGCCGTCTATCCTCCCGAATATCGCCTCGGATTCACTTCTCCGCACGTCCTACCTTCCAGTAAGTGGTCGCTTCTCTGTTCAGAGGGTTGTTGCTACTCTCCTGTTCGTTCTCCTGTTGAGTTCGTAGGTGTTCAGAATGGTTTGATCCCTATTCAGCTGAATTCCTGAGACCAGACGAAATCTAGGTCTCCTACTCCTCCGCCATCTTGCTCCAAAACCTTAGAAAGTTTTAAAGCACATGCCTAAATAGGATTACGAGTTGTCAAAGTCCTGATAAAGGCAAAACATAGAAACTGGTTTTTCTGGGCAAGCAAAGAGAAAATAGCTATTTACATTTTATCAAGAGCACCACCAATTCAAGAAAACTTTTTCGTCTTTTTAACAGAGAGATAGCAGACTTTCAATATTATACGAATGTACTTATAAAATCCCTTTATTTTAATCTTAGTCCATCCTGACCACACCTAAAATTCCTTTCCAAAGATTTCTCTCCACAAACCTTCTACAACTTTCTTTTGCATTCAGATTTCGTCCCAAGCCATTTCTCTGCAAACAACCATTCTCATTTAGGACGAAACTCTTTCTTTTACCTTCAACAAAAATGTATTCCCATTCCTTATATCTTTCTTACACATCTCCTACTTTTCTACACAGAGTTGCCGAATTTTACACTTTTAGAGATCTTAGTCTCCAGTGAAGACTAAGTAGTAACCAATTGTGAACTGTCACACCAGAATTCTTTAGATGGCAAATTTGTGAACTGGTTGAGCACAAAGCATGTTTACCAGCAGATTTAAATATCCTTAGTCTCTTTGCAGTAAGTAGTCAAAAGCACAAACCTACATCCAGTAATTGATGTACCTTATCTGATTGAGCACCTTATCCTATTTGGAAAATACCTAGATGTCCACCAATGAATTTAATCCCAAAGACTTTGAAAGCTATTTTAACAATTTCCTATGAAAACTTTGATGAGACATACAATTAACCATCATTTTAGCCATTTTTGGCTAACAAATTGCAACAGAGATAACACGAGCTTATTTGACCTTCAGCAAATCTTGGCAGAATACGAGTTAATTGTGATAACTTTAAAGACATGTCTATCTTAATTAAACCAACAAACTTAGTTTAAATACCAAGTTATGTTCCACCTAGGTCCACTTTTAAAAGTCTGTTACCCATTGTCAATTTTTACCCGAGACACAGGTGTGGAGATCTAAAGTGAGCGGTGTATGCAGGCCACATCCAAGGTGCAGAAACAGGAGGGGGTGGGGCAGACAGAAGAGGCAGAGTGCAGCAAGAAGAGAAAAAGGGTTCCTGGTTCTAAAGCTCATCCACTTGGACAGATGAGTAAATGCTGTATTTTCCCACCAACAAGTGGGATTAGGCAGTCCATGTCAGGCCGGAGAAGATAGGGAATTTCCCCAAAGGGAGTTTTGGCAGCTGCTTGGGAATACTCTTTAAAGTCCCCGTCCTGAGGTACACTAACCACAGTTGGCTTCAATTATAGCCATTAACCCGGGAAATGAGTGAGGGAGAAGCCTTAACATCTATTAGGAGGAACAGTGAGAGAGAGAGAGAGAGAGAGAGAGAGAGAGAGAGTCAGCATCCCCTTTGCTAGGGATGGCCTCTGTTTCCTCCAGCAACCTGGGTTTATTTGGAGGAGGCCTATTTAGACAATTATCCAATATTTCAGGGAGTTTACTAGCCAACATGTTTGGGTAAATGCCTTCTGCAAGAGGCCTTTATGTTGGGGTCCTGATTCAGAGCCCTGAAAGCCTGGTTGGATCTAGGGTATCTCAGTCTATCCACCCTGTTTCCTGCAGGAGAGACCTGATCCCACTGTGGCCATGCAGTGAGGGTTACAGGAGCTAAATCCTTTTCTATATTTATAATCCAAATGGTTTCCAGTGGGTTAAAAGGCACCCCAAGGGAGAGTCCTTGGGAACTGAAGAGACCCTGCCTTGCCAAGAAGGTCACGCCTTATTTTACCTTGCCTTGAAGAACCTGCCATGTTTAACCCATGGAAAGCACTAGAAAGTTTTACAAGGGAATTACCCCTTTACAGTACCCAATCCAGGAGTTCCCATGGACAATGGTTTCCCATCTCACTGTCCCGGTAAGAGTTACCCTGTACCTGTTACAGAGAGGTGACTATGAAGGTGTCCCTCCATATCAGCTCTCCCCTGGGAACCAAGGTGCCCCATGGTTTCCTACCCAAGGTGAAAGAGTGGCCTAACATCTTGAGTTGAGGAGGGATCAGGCCAGCAGGAGTAGCCACTCTTACCGGTCCCTCACATGATCCTCCTTTTCTCCTCTGGACTTCTCCCCCTCAAAATCTGGCCCAGTCATAAAAGCTTAGCAAGGTTCACAGTTTAAACTTTGATTCAGTTATGTTTCCTCACCTTACCCCTGGGCACTTTTTTTGTCCATATACCTGAGGTTCCACTTGCAAGCATGGCCCTATTGAGGGGGGCAGACCCTGAAATTTAGCATCATCATAATTTCAGAAGTACATAATGTCAAAAGAGAAACTACTTCCTCATAAATCCCCCGTCTTTGGGCCACTCCATCTTTTTCCTCACTGTTACTAGAATGGAATGTATCCCTTCAGATCTACCAGTGCTTTGTAAAACCTACATAGAATACAAAATAAGGAACAGAAAACAATGGGCAGAACCATTATACCTCAAATGTTCCAAGGGCCTCTCTGTACAAAAACTCAGAAAAAAGATTTTTCAAATGTAAAAACAAACGAGTAAACAAAAACTTGAGGAAGAGGTTAAATGGTGTGTAGCAGATTCTGTTTAACAAGGCTGGGAAGCATAGTGCTTTTTATAAAGATTTACATAAACATTATAAACATATATAGAAGTTCTAGCATTGAAAAAAGACCTTCCATCCTTCAGACAATTCACTTAGAAAAGCTTTCTCCACCTATGCTATCCTTGTTCTTCATAGTTACCACTAAGCTTACAATATATATAACTAG
>NW_027402104.1:0-3619 GCF_003265705.2 Callorhinus ursinus
CAGCTACCAGTACGAGGTGTGTCTGAGGGGAGACTCGGGGACCAATGGATTCAAGTTCCTCAAGCCCATTATCCCTAATCCTCAGCTTCAGAGCACAGGGAGGGAAGTGGAAAAAAATTCCTCCTTCCGAAATAGTTTTGGGATATAATTATTGCTAGGAACCTATTTAATAAACCCATTAACTTCTAGTTTTTTTTTTGATTAACTAAATCGTTTATGCCCATCACCACCAATAAGGTGTTGTTTAATTTTCTCTATTTGGTTCATCTTCAATTTCCAATTTTATGCCTATCTTCACAAATTTCTTTTCCCTCATATTTTAGCCCAATGAAGTATTTTTCAGTGGAATCCCAATAAGTGAAATAGGCTCTACCTTCAAAGATGGTATTATTAACATTTTCCCACTTTATAAATGTCTTTATTGACTTTGTACTTATGTTTTTTAGTTCATAGAACTTGTTCAGTTATTAAAATAATCTGCCTGTGATCTATGCATTTATTATTTGATATTCTCTTTTCCTTTTAAAACTGGTATTTTTTTTTTGTTTAACAACCTCAGTTTTTATTATAGCATTTTTAAACACCTATATTACTTTTTTAAAAAGTTCCATTTTCCCTGTATTGGTACCTGCATATTTAAAATTCTTCTGTTGTGTGATATGACACATAAATCTCTATTAAGTCTTATCTATATAAGAAGAAACACCTCTGTAAGATAGTGTGTGTATATGTGTTTAAGTTTGGAGACAAAGAAAGCAAAGTTTAGGTGTTCTATAGCATTGTGTAGAAACATTTAATATATTTGTTATTTTAAATTCTGTATGAAAAATACCAGAGATCCCTGTTAAGTTTTTATGGCTAACAACAGAGTCCCATTCAGTAGTAGGGAAACAAAATAGTAGAAGTCATCAGAGGTTTGTATGGTGTGGCTTTTATGTCAGCAATTTCAGTTTTTGGCATTCTCTATCCCTTTCCCTGTACAATATCCCTCAATTTAATCTGTATTCCTAGCTTATGGGAAAAATAGATCTTCTTTCTAGATATTAGGCCTTTGAATAAAAATTTCTTTGAGGCAGATGTTATCATGCTCTTCTTACTTTCAGTAGTGTTCAGATAGGCATTAGGGTGGTCTGTTCTTCTCCTCCCTTTTACTTGACACAGAGTAATTAGATCCCACTAGATGTTAACTAAGAGGGACCTTAAAATAAAGATCAGTCCCTTCATTAATTCTGTAAGTAATTTTTAAGCTAATATTAAAAAACAAAGTCATATGAAAGAAAGGAAACAGCAATTGTTAAGAATGAGTGAGTGAAAGAATAGTTTTCAAATGGTGAGGATTTAAGGCACTGAAAATTGTTTCATATCCTACTAAGTAGTGTTTGTTTATCCATGCTTTAATACAACAAGCATTGAGTGTCTGATTTGCAAACCTAAGAAGACTAAGACATGGTTTCTTTCCTTACATAGTGACAGGTTGGCCTGAAGAAGGGACAAATTGGTATGAAACAGGAAGCAATAATATTTACAGGGCAATTATACAAGTTTTTATGGGAGCACAGGAGGGACAGCCTTAATCCTTCTTTCTGATTCTATTTAGGCAATGTAATTAGATGTTGAAAAAAATTGTTGAAGAATGTGCGAAACAAGTTTCTTTTGTCAGTTTTGGTCAATATTTTTGGAACAGTAAAATCTGTTGTTTTATGCCCTATGTTTTTAGAAAAGTAAAATCTGTTATTTCGGTGGTCCCAGATGTCACCACTATTTTCCCTTTGGTTCATGACATTTTATGGGAGTAGTGTCAGGAGTGAAGGACCTACTACAGAACTAAAGGTTGCATGATGAGGTGGACAGTTAACTGCTAGAAACATTTCTAAGTATTGAATTTTTAATTTTTCCTATGAAGCAGTGAAAAATCTCAACAATGTGAACAGTACTCTATCTCAACATTGCTTTCTACAAAACAAACAAAAAGAAAAGAAAAACAAAATATTTAAATGAGTCACTAAAGAAAAAATTCCAAATATACACACACACATTAGGTATAGCCATTTGAGTCTGTTGGAGGCCACGCGGTGGCGCTGCAGGCTAAAGAGACAAAAAAAAAAAAAAAAAAAAAAACAACAACCCAACCCCACCCACCCTGGACTGGGAATGCTGCGGAAGTCGTTAACAGAAAAGGAAGATCAGGGCAGATGAGCTGGGAGAAAACCTGTAGTGGTTCAAGATTGGGAAAAGGAAAAACCCAGACCCCTGCTATACATGGCGTAGGTCTGGGGGTTGCTACTGCTGGTTCTTTATGCTGGGAGCAGTGATTGTAACCAACATTGACAAAAGACGTCTGAAGAAACAATGGAGGCTGGAGCGTTGTGCTGGCCAAGACAAAGGCAAGTCCTATTTGTCTTTCTTTTTGGGGGAGTATCCTTGGCAGGTTCTGGGTTTGGACGATATTCGGTAACAGAGGAAACAGAGAGAGGATCATTTGTGGTCAATCTGGCAAAGGATCTGGGGCTAGGGGACCAGGAGTTGGTTGCAAGGGGAGCCCGGGTGGTCTCTGATGACAACAAACAACACCTGCTCCTGGATTCTCAGACTGGAGATTTGCTCACGAATGAGAAACTGGACCGGGAGAAGCTGTGTGGCCTCACAGAGCCCTGTATGCTATATTTCCAAATTTTAATGGATAACCCCTTTCAGATTTACCGAGCTGAGCTGAGGGTCAGGGACATAAATGATCATTCACCAATGTTTCGGGACCAAGAGACAGTCTTAAAAATATTAGAAAATACAGCTGAAGGGACAGCATTTCGACTAGAAAGAGCACAGGATGCAGATGGAGGACTTAACGGTATCCACAGCTACACCATCAACCCAAACTCTTTTTTCCATATTAAAATTAGTGACAGTGATGAAGGCATGATATATCCAGAGCTAGTGTTGGATAAGGCACTGGATCGGGAGAAGCAGCATGAGCTCAGTTTAACACTCACGGCACTGGATGGTGGTTCTCCACCCAGGTCTGGGACCACCACAATACGAATTGTGATCCTGGACATCAATGATAATGCCCCCCAGTTTTCTCAGACAATCTATGAGACCCAGGCCCCAGAGAACAGCCCAGTAGGGTCCCTTATTGCAAAAGTCTCTGCGGGAGATGTAGATTCTGGAGTCAATGCAGACATATCCTATTCACTTTTTGATGCTTCTGAAGATATACGAACCACCTTTCAAGTCAATCCTTTTTCTGGGGACATTGTTCTCACAGCGTTGCTTGACTATGAGCTAGTAAAGTCTTACAAAATAAATATACAGGCAATGGATGGAGGGGGCCTTACTGCAACATGTACGGTTTTGGTGGAGGTATTAGATATCAATGACAATCCCCCTGAACTGATCATATCGTCACTTTCCGACTACGTTGCTGAGAATTCTCCTGAGATCGTACTGGCTGTTTTTAGAATTAAAGACAGAGATTCTGGAGAAAATGGAAAGATGCTTTGCTACATTCAAGATAATCTGCCATTCCTTCTAAAACCCTCTCTGGAAAATTTTTACATCCTAATGACAGAAGGAGGGCTGGATAGAGAGAGCCAGGCCGAGTACAACATCACCATCACCGTCA
>NW_027402105.1:0-3619 GCF_003265705.2 Callorhinus ursinus
ACGTGGACTAACGTGACCTTAGTTAAGTCAGCATATACCAGGGATCCCAATTTTGTAAATCTATCCTTTATTCTGAAGAAAGTGCCATAAGGTAAATCTCCCGGTTAAATATTATTATGCCTTGGGGCATCTAAGTGGTTCAATCCGTTAAGCATCTGACTCTTCGTTTTGGCTCGGGTCACGATCTCAGGGTCGTGAGATTGAACCCCACATCGGGCTCCGCATCGGGCTCTGTGCTCAGCAGCAGTCTGCTCAAGATTCTCTCTCTCTCTCTCTCTCTCTCTGCCTCTGCCCCTCCCTGCTGCATGCTTGCGCGTGCGCACTCTCTCTTTCAAATAAATAAGTAAATCTTTAAAATATATCGTTATGCCTGCAAGGTACAATTACAAATAATATCATAAGATCATTCCCTTGTCTAGATTCTTTCAGCACCTGCAATTTGATTATACTCTTCTTTAACACCTTAATGGTCTGTGAGGACTAATGCAACATCTGGAGGCAACTAATTTAGTTGTACCTGTAAGGTATAGTCATCCTGGGTACTGGGGTCCTTGAGATCATGTGACTTCTAAGAAGGAAATTTAAAGCCTGTCTCCTCCTTACCACTTCCTGCTGTTGGTTCAGTATACAAGCCTCTGTGCTGTACCTCGAACTTGCCCGCAGGTGCCCTCCCACCCTTGGTCTTTCCACTTGCTCTTCCTCTCTACTGAAGATTGTTCTCCTCAACCCCCCGACCCTGCCCCCTTAGCCACAGAGCATAGTTTTCTTTGTTTAGGTCTTTCCTCCAGTGTCAGCAAAGCCTTCTCTGACCACCCTATTTTTTTTCTCTAAATTTTTTATTGTTATGTTAATCACCATACATTACATCATTAGTTTGTGATGTAGTGTTCCATGATTCATTCTTTGTGCATAACACCCAGTGCTCCACGCAGAACGTGCCCTCTTGAATACCCATCACCAGGCTAACCCATCCCCCCACCCTCATCTCCTCCAGAACCCTCAGTTTGTTTTTCAGAGTCCATCGTCTCTCACGGTTCATCTCCCCCTCCGATTTACCCCTTCATTCTTCGCCTCCTGCTATCTTCTTTTTTTTTCTTAACATATATTGCATTATTTGTTTCAGAGGTACAGATCTGTGATTCATCAGTCTTGCACAATTCTCAGCGCTCACCATAACACATACCCTCCCCAGTGTCTATCACCCAGTCACCCATCCCTCCCACCCCCACTCCAGCAACCCTCAGTTTGTTTCCTGAGATTAAGAATTCCTCATATCAGTGAGGTCATATGATACATGTCTTTCTCTGATTGACTTATTTCACTCAGCATAACACCCTCCAGTTCCTTCCACGTCGTTCCAAATGGCAAGATCTCATTCCTTTTGATGGCTGCGTAATACTCCATTGTGTATATATACACCACATCTTCTTTATCCATTCATCTGTCGATGGACATCTTGGCTCTTTCCACAGTTTGGCTATCGTGGACATTGCTGCTATGAACATTGGGGTGCATGTACCCCTTCAGATCCCTACATTTGTATCTTTGGGGTAAATGCCCAGTAGTGCAATTGCTGGATCCTATGGTAGCTCTATTTTCAACTTTTTGAGGAACCTCCATACTGTTTTCCAGAGTGGTTGCACCAGCTTGCATTCCCACCAACAGTGTGGGAGGGTCCCCCTTTCTCCACATCCCCGCCAACATCTTTCGTTTCCTGACTTGTTCATTTTAGCCATTCTGACTGGTGTGAGGTGGTATCTCACTGAGGTTTCGATGTGGATTTCCCTGATGCCGAGCGATGTGGAGCACTTTTTCATGTGTCTGTTGGCCACTTGGATGTCTTCTTTGGAAAAATGTCTGTTCATGTCTTCTGCCCATTTCTTGATTGGATTATTTGTTCTTTGGGTGTTGAGTTTGATAAGTTCTTTATAGATTTTGGATTCTAGCCCTTTATCTGATATGTCATTTGCAAATATTTTCTCCCATTCTGTCGGTTGTCTTTTGGTTTTGTGGACTATTTCTTTTGCTGTGCAAAAGCTTTCTATCTTGATGAAATCCCAATAGTTCATTTTTGCCCTCACTTCCCTTGCCGTTGGCGATGTTTCTGGGAACAAGTTGCTGCAGCTGAGGTCAAAGAGGTTGCTGCCTGTGTTCTCCTCTAGGATTTTGATGGACTCCTGTCTCACATTGAGGTCTTTCAACCATTTTGAGTCTATTTTTGTGTGTGGTGTAAGGAAATGGTCCGGTTTCATTCTTCTGCATGTGGCTGTCCAATTTTCCCCACACCATTTGTTGAAGAGACTGTCTTTTTTCCATTGGACATTCTTTCCTGCTTTGTCAAAGATTAGTTGACCATGGAGTTGAGGGTCCATTTCTGAGCTCTCTATTCTGTTCCATTGATCTATGTGTCTGTTTTTGTGCCAGTACCATACTGTCTTGATGATGGCAGCTTTGTAATAGAGCTGGAAGTCCGGAATTGTGATGCTGCCAGCTTTGCTTTTCTTTTTCAACATTCCTCTGGCTATTCAGTGTCTTTTCTGGTTCCATACAAATTTTAGGATTATTTGTTCCATTTCTTTGAAAAAAGTGGATTGTATTTTGATAGGGATTGCATTGAATGTGTAGATTGCTCTAGGTAACATTGACATCTTCACAATGTTTGTTCTTCCAATCCATGAGCATGGAACGTTTTTCCATTTCCTTGTGTCCTCCTCAATTTCTTTCATGAGTATTTTATAGTTTTCTGAGTACAGATCCTTTGCCTCTTTGGTTAGATTTATTCCTAGATATCTTATGGTTTTGAATGCAATTGTAAATGGGATCAACTCCTTAATTTCTCTCTCTTCTGTCTTGTTGTTGGTGTATAGGAATGCCACTGATTTCTGTGGATTGATTTTATATCCTGCCACTTTACTGAATTCCTGTATGAGTTCTAGCAGTATTGGGGTGGAGTCTTTTGAGTTTTCCACATAAAGTATCATATCATCTGCAAACAGTGAGAGTTTGACTTCTTTGCCGATTTGGATGCCTTTGATTTCTTTTTGTTGTCTGATTTCTGTGGCTAGGACTTCTAATACTGTGTTGAATAGCAATTCCAACCACCCTATTTAAAATTGCAAGACTTGGGCACCTGGGTGGCTCAGATGGTTAAGCGTCTGCCTTCGGGTCAGGGCATGATCCTGGGGTCCTGGGATCAAGTCCCGCATTGGGCTCCCTGCTCCTTGGGACCCTGCTTCTCCCTCTGCCTCCCTCTCTCTCTGTCTCTCATGAATAACTAAATAAAATCTTTTAAAAAATTAAAAAATAGATAAATTAAAAATAAATAAATAAATAAATAAAATTGCAAGACTCTCCTCTCCAACATGTCTCATTTCCTCTCCTTGTTTTCCTTTATCTTTTTTTCCTCCCTCCTGTTTTATTTTTCTTTATGGTGTTTATCACTACCTGATATACTGTATATTTTACTAATTTGTTCATTATTATTTGTATCTCTCCATTACAGTATAAGCTCCATTAGGGCAGCACTTTTTGTCATTTTGTTCCCTGTTGCATTTCTAATACCCAGAGTAGTAACTGGTACATAACAGACGCTGAGTAAACATTTACTGAATGAATGAAT
>NW_027402106.1:0-3619 GCF_003265705.2 Callorhinus ursinus
ACGTGGACTAACGTGACCTTAGTTAAGTCAGCATATACCAGGGATCCCAATTTTGTAAATCTATCCTTTATTCTGAAGAAAGTGCCATAAGGTAAATCTCCCGGTTAAATATTATTATGCCTTGGGGCATCTAAGTGGTTCAATCCGTTAAGCATCTGACTCTTCGTTTTGGCTCGGGTCACGATCTCAGGGTCGTGAGATTGAACCCCACATCGGGCTCCGCATCGGGCTCTGTGCTCAGCAGCAGTCTGCTCAAGATTCTCTCTCTCTCTCTCTCTCTCTCTGCCTCTGCCCCTCCCTGCTGCATGCTTGCGCGTGCGCACTCTCTCTTTCAAATAAATAAGTAAATCTTTAAAATATATCGTTATGCCTGCAAGGTACAATTACAAATAATATCATAAGATCATTCCCTTGTCTAGATTCTTTCAGCACCTGCAATTTGATTATACTCTTCTTTAACACCTTAATGGTCTGTGAGGACTAATGCAACATCTGGAGGCAACTAATTTAGTTGTACCTGTAAGGTATAGTCATCCTGGGTACTGGGGTCCTTGAGATCATGTGACTTCTAAGAAGGAAATTTAAAGCCTGTCTCCTCCTTACCACTTCCTGCTGTTGGTTCAGTATACAAGCCTCTGTGCTGTACCTCGAACTTGCCCGCAGGTGCCCTCCCACCCTTGGTCTTTCCACTTGCTCTTCCTCTCTACTGAAGATTGTTCTCCTCAACCCCCCGACCCTGCCCCCTTAGCCACAGAGCATAGTTTTCTTTGTTTAGGTCTTTCCTCCAGTGTCAGCAAAGCCTTCTCTGACCACCCTATTTTTTTTCTCTAAATTTTTTATTGTTATGTTAATCACCATACATTACATCATTAGTTTGTGATGTAGTGTTCCATGATTCATTCTTTGTGCATAACACCCAGTGCTCCACGCAGAACGTGCCCTCTTGAATACCCATCACCAGGCTAACCCATCCCCCCACCCTCATCTCCTCCAGAACCCTCAGTTTGTTTTTCAGAGTCCATCGTCTCTCACGGTTCATCTCCCCCTCCGATTTACCCCTTCATTCTTCGCCTCCTGCTATCTTCTTTTTTTTTCTTAACATATATTGCATTATTTGTTTCAGAGGTACAGATCTGTGATTCATCAGTCTTGCACAATTCTCAGCGCTCACCATAACACATACCCTCCCCAGTGTCTATCACCCAGTCACCCATCCCTCCCACCCCCACTCCAGCAACCCTCAGTTTGTTTCCTGAGATTAAGAATTCCTCATATCAGTGAGGTCATATGATACATGTCTTTCTCTGATTGACTTATTTCACTCAGCATAACACCCTCCAGTTCCTTCCACGTCGTTCCAAATGGCAAGATCTCATTCCTTTTGATGGCTGCGTAATACTCCATTGTGTATATATACACCACATCTTCTTTATCCATTCATCTGTCGATGGACATCTTGGCTCTTTCCACAGTTTGGCTATCGTGGACATTGCTGCTATGAACATTGGGGTGCATGTACCCCTTCAGATCCCTACATTTGTATCTTTGGGGTAAATGCCCAGTAGTGCAATTGCTGGATCCTATGGTAGCTCTATTTTCAACTTTTTGAGGAACCTCCATACTGTTTTCCAGAGTGGTTGCACCAGCTTGCATTCCCACCAACAGTGTGGGAGGGTCCCCCTTTCTCCACATCCCCGCCAACATCTTTCGTTTCCTGACTTGTTCATTTTAGCCATTCTGACTGGTGTGAGGTGGTATCTCACTGAGGTTTCGATGTGGATTTCCCTGATGCCGAGCGATGTGGAGCACTTTTTCATGTGTCTGTTGGCCACTTGGATGTCTTCTTTGGAAAAATGTCTGTTCATGTCTTCTGCCCATTTCTTGATTGGATTATTTGTTCTTTGGGTGTTGAGTTTGATAAGTTCTTTATAGATTTTGGATTCTAGCCCTTTATCTGATATGTCATTTGCAAATATTTTCTCCCATTCTGTCGGTTGTCTTTTGGTTTTGTGGACTATTTCTTTTGCTGTGCAAAAGCTTTCTATCTTGATGAAATCCCAATAGTTCATTTTTGCCCTCACTTCCCTTGCCGTTGGCGATGTTTCTGGGAACAAGTTGCTGCAGCTGAGGTCAAAGAGGTTGCTGCCTGTGTTCTCCTCTAGGATTTTGATGGACTCCTGTCTCACATTGAGGTCTTTCAACCATTTTGAGTCTATTTTTGTGTGTGGTGTAAGGAAATGGTCCGGTTTCATTCTTCTGCATGTGGCTGTCCAATTTTCCCCACACCATTTGTTGAAGAGACTGTCTTTTTTCCATTGGACATTCTTTCCTGCTTTGTCAAAGATTAGTTGACCATGGAGTTGAGGGTCCATTTCTGAGCTCTCTATTCTGTTCCATTGATCTATGTGTCTGTTTTTGTGCCAGTACCATACTGTCTTGATGATGGCAGCTTTGTAATAGAGCTGGAAGTCCGGAATTGTGATGCTGCCAGCTTTGCTTTTCTTTTTCAACATTCCTCTGGCTATTCAGTGTCTTTTCTGGTTCCATACAAATTTTAGGATTATTTGTTCCATTTCTTTGAAAAAAGTGGATTGTATTTTGATAGGGATTGCATTGAATGTGTAGATTGCTCTAGGTAACATTGACATCTTCACAATGTTTGTTCTTCCAATCCATGAGCATGGAACGTTTTTCCATTTCCTTGTGTCCTCCTCAATTTCTTTCATGAGTATTTTATAGTTTTCTGAGTACAGATCCTTTGCCTCTTTGGTTAGATTTATTCCTAGATATCTTATGGTTTTGAATGCAATTGTAAATGGGATCAACTCCTTAATTTCTCTCTCTTCTGTCTTGTTGTTGGTGTATAGGAATGCCACTGATTTCTGTGGATTGATTTTATATCCTGCCACTTTACTGAATTCCTGTATGAGTTCTAGCAGTTTTGGGGTGGAGTCTTTTGAGTTTTCCACATAAAGTATCATATCATCTGCAAACAGTGAGAGTTTGACTTCTTTGCCGATTTGGATGCCTTTGATTTCTTTTTGTTGTCTGATTTCTGTGGCTAGGACTTCTAATACTACGTTGAATAGCAATTCCGACCACCCTATTTAAAATTGTAAGACTTGGGCACCTGGGTGGCTCAGATGGTTAAGCGTCTGCCTTCGGGTCAGGGCATGATCCTGGGGTCCTGGGATCAAGTCCCGCATTGGGCTCCCTGCTCCTTGGGACCCTGCTTCTCCCTCTGCCTCCCTCTCTCTCTGTCTCTCATGAATAACTAAATAAAATCTTTTAAAAAATTAAAAAATAGATAAATTAAAAATAAATAAATAAATAAATAAAATTGCAAGACTCTCCTCTCCAACATGTCTCATTTCCTCTCCTTGTTTTCCTTTATCTTTTTTTCCTCCCTCCTGTTTTATTTTTCTTTATGGTGTTTATCACTACCTGATATACTGTATATTTTACTAATTTGTTCATTATTATTTGTATCTCTCCATTACAGTATAAGCTCCATTAGGGCAGCACTTTTTGTCATTTTGTTCCCTGTTGCATTTCTAATACCCAGAGTAGTAACTGGTACATAACAGACGCTGAGTAAACATTTACTGAATGAATGAAT
>NW_027402107.1:0-3618 GCF_003265705.2 Callorhinus ursinus
AGACATGTGTTCATGTTTTGTGTTTACTACTGATGGGCTTTGTGTCCGTAGGCCTACGAGATCCTGCTCTTAGTCTCAGTTTTCTTTTCTAAAACACATGGATAGTAATTCCTGCTCTTCCGCTTCACGGAGTGCTTGTGGAACAGAACACTACAAAATGGTTAACAGTTTTCAGGAAAACATTAAAACTCAGTTGACTGTGTTTCTGTGTTTTGTTTGGTCTTTTAGGTTGCTGACGGAGCTGGAGTCCCCTTCTCGGTGGCCCTTTAGCTCCAAGCTTTGGAAGATGCCAGCAGAAACAACGCCCAAGGGGGGCACCTCAATGGCTAGTCCCAAAGCTCTTGGAAAAGAAGGGGTAGTGGTCCGAATTCCTGCTGTTATCTCCCAGGGAACAGCATCTCATGTTAAAGCAGGAAGTGTTACCATCCTTGTGTCTGGGTTGGAAATCCATGACTCGAGTTCTTTGCTCATGCACAGATTTGAAAGAGAAGATATAGACGACATTACGGTTCACACACCTTATGAATGTAGAATCCAGAAACAGCCTCACAGAAGTAGGGCCAACTGATTTTTAACAAAGGTGCAAAAGCAATTCAATGGAGGAATGACAGCCTTTTCAACAAATGGTGCCAATGGAATATCTTTGAGGAAAAAAATAACCCTTTACTCTATACCCTCACAAGTTAAACAAAAGTTAGTTCAAAACTAATCACAGACTTAAGTATAAAATGTAAAAAGCAAAACTTTTAGAAGAAAACAGGGAAAAGAAGCTTTGGAGCCAGGGCTTGGGGAAGACCAGAGTCCATGATTTTGGAAACACCAAAAGCATGATCCATAAAAGAAACAAGTGGCAAACTGGACTTCATGGAAAGTAAAACCTTCTGCTTTATGAGAAACCCTGTTATGACAGTGGGAAGACAACTCTAGATGGGAAGAACATGTCTGCAAATAGTACATCGAACAAAGACCAGTTCCTGGGGAAGTAAACAATTACCAATACTCTACAGTTAAAAAAAAGCTCATTTAGAAAATGAGCAGACATGAAGAGACATTTAACCAAAGAGGAATGTACACGTGACAAATAAGCCTAGGAGAAGGTGTTCCACGCCACCAAGCACCAGGGAAATAGAAACTGAGACCACAATGAGCTATGATTACACGCCTGTCACAACGGCTAGGATAAAAAATAGCAACAACACTAAATGTTGGCAGAGGTGTAGGAAAACCATGTCTTTCATACATTGCTGGTGGGAAAACAGACATTCTGGAAAAAAATCTGAGTTTCTTAACAAATGAAACATATACTCACTGTATGACTAAGCCATGAAATGAAAACTCATGTCCATACAAAAATCTACACACGTGTTCGCAGCAGTTTCATTGTAATAGCCAAGACCCAGAATCAACCGAACTGTCACTTAACAGGTGACTGGAACAGTCTAGAAAACCATACTGTGGCCGTCTACACCATGGACTACTACTCAGCAACAAAAAGGAACAAAGTATTGATAGCGCAACAACCTGGATGGGTCTTAAGGGTATTACTCTGTGGAGTTTTGTATAATCCCATTTATACAGTGTTGCCAAGATGACATGATTATAGAGATGCCGAACAGATTGGTGGTTACAGGGGTCGGTGGTGGTGGGAAGTGAGGTGGGGTGGGTGTGACTAGAAGCAGGTAGCATGACCAAAGTTTTGTATCTTGATTCCAACGATGGTTACAGAAAACTGCACATGTGATAAAATGACACAGAATTATACATGCACTAAGCCAATGCCAATGTCCTGATTTTGATGTTCTATAGTTACCTAAGATATTATCACTGGGGCAGCTCGTGAAGGGTGCACAAGCCCTCCGTACTCTATTTGCAACATCCTGTGAATCTCTATTATTTCAAAATGAAAAGTTAAGAAAAAAAAAGCAAACAAAAACCACACAGACAGGGAGAAGATATATGCAATGCGGACAACTGACAAGAATTAATATACAGAAAATATAAATGGCTCTGAGAAGAGAACACACAAACAACCTGTGTACTAAGAATATGAACAGATGAATGGATAACAAATATATAAAAAGAAGCTCAATGGGGCGCCTGGGTGGCTCAGATGGTTGAGCCGTCTGCCTTTGGCTCAGGTCATGGTCCCGGGGTCCTGGGATCGAGTCCCGCATTGGGTTCCCTGCTCCTTGGGAGCCTACTTCTGCCTCTCTCTCTCTCTTTCTCATGAATAAATAAAAATCTAAAAAAAAAGATGCTCAATGTTTTACTATAACAATTTAATCATTTTATTACAAATTAAAACAGAATGAAGTAGCACTCACAGCCCTATAGACTGGCAAAATTCAGAAAGTCACATCACATCAAACATTGGGGATTTTATGGAGCAACAGAAACTCATACCATCCTGGCAGGAGTGCACACGTAACATAACTATTTTGGAGAGCAATATGGGTATCTTAAAGTTTGAGCTAACCCTAAAACTAGGCAATTTCCCCACAGGCCTAGGTGTGTACCCAAGATGGTAAGCACAAAAATATTCACTGTGGTATGGTGTTTAATATCATAAAAATAACATCATAAATGTTCTTCAGAAGAATAGACAAGTCATTTTAGTATAAACTAGTTAAATTTACTGAGTGCTTACCACGTGCCAGGCACTATGCTAGGTGCCATGACATAACACTGAACTAAACAGATGAAGATCCCTATCTTCACGGAGCTTACATTGTAGCAGATGAAGACAGACACTAAATAAGCCCTTAAAATATATGCAGCCACATGTGTGGTCATGGCATTTAGAACAAAGGCATCACTATGATTCAATGGGTTCGAGAACTGTTTCATCAATTAATGGTGTCCAAGCAACTGGATATGCTTGGGAAAAAAATGAACCTTGAGGCCGTTAACCAAATGGTGGAGTAGGAAGTTCTGGAGGTCAACCCCCAACTGATATAGCCAGTAAACCGGAAAAATTGATCAGAATCAACTGTTTCCACACTGTGGAACCTGACTGGACACACAGCAAGCAGGAAAGCCCTACATGAGAGCGGAGAGCTGGTCCCAGGTGGAAGAGTGACACAGGCCAAGCAGCTGCCACCACCCATCCCTCGGGCCTGCTGCGCTGACCTCGTGACCTGGGCTCGAGGAACCAGGCTAGTGCCAGGGGTGGCGGTAGAAAGACTGCCCTCAAAAAGTCTGGGTTGCATATTTTGCATATTTAGGTCTCAGCTCTCTCAGGCTTCAGGGTTCCCTTGGTGGCATCTGTCAGTGATTTCAAGAGCTAGGAACACCTTTGCTTTTCCTTCCATTTTTGGAGCCAGAAACTTAAGGAAATCTCTGTCAGTTCACTGTGGTCTGACCACAGATAACAGAACAGAAACATCAGCGACCACACACAACAAGGGTTATACACTTTGCAAATATAGTTTGGAAAAGTTACAAACAGATGACTCTAGCCCCAAACAAGCACAAACCAGCAATCCCTGAGGAGTGGGAGAACCTGATTTCTAAAGTTACCACATTAAGGTACTCAGAATGCCTAATTCTCATTTAAAAAAAAAAAAAAGCCAAAGCAAAGAAATGAGAAGATATGGCCCATTCTCATGAAACAAAGAA
>NW_027402108.1:0-3616 GCF_003265705.2 Callorhinus ursinus
GGAGTGACTGCTTTTCTCTGGGGGCGCACTGAGGAGCGGGGCCCCGAGTTCTCAACTCCTCCAGGTGGAGATTGGGAGGCCACCATTTTCGCCCTGGTCCGCCAAAGCTGTACCGAGAGCTTGCAGGGAACAAAAGCTCCCGAGAGCAAACCCGAGCAGGTTACTTAGCCCAGACCGACAAGGGCGGGGCAATTCCGCCTCCGGCAAAGACATTTGGGAACCGCGGCAACAGGCCCCTCCCCCAGAAGATCAGCACGAACAGCCAGCAAGCCAAGACCAAGTTTACGGATCAAGGAGAACGGGAAAACTCCAGCGCTAGGGGAATACTGCACATAGAATTCATGGCTTTTTTACCATAATTCATTAGTTTTTCAAAGCTAATTTTTAACTGTTTTTTTTTGAATTTTTCTTTTTCCCTTTTTCAAACATCTTATCAATCCCTTTTTTAGAAAAAACATTTTTTATTTTTCATTTTTAGAGTCATATTTTTATCCCTTCATAGTAGTTACCTTTATAATATATATATATATATATATATATATATAAGTTGTTCTCTCTTTAAAATTTTGAGATACAATTGCTTTTAACAGATCAAAATATACCCTAAATCACCAGTGTATGGCTTTGTTCTATTCTCCTGCCTAATCACAGTCTCTCCGTTTTTTTTTCTTTTTTCTTTTTTCTTTTTCTTTTTAAATCTTCTTCTTTCTTTTTAAAAAACAACTGCTTATCTTATCAATTCCTTTTATAAAATCTTTTATAATTTTCATCTATACATTCATCTGCCGTCCCTTCATTGTATCATCCCTTACTTTGTACATATATAAGTCGTTCTTCCTTTAAATTTTTAGCAGGCACTTTCTTCTAACAGACCAAAATATGCCCAAAAGCTAGTGTGTGGCACTGATCTATGCACTAGCTGATCATATTTGATCATATTCTGTTTTTTTTTTGTTTTGTTCTGTTTTTGTTTGTTTTTATCTTTTTCTTTTTCCTTTTTTTTTTTTCACTCTTCTTTCTTTCCCTTTCTTGTCCCCTGGTTTCAGGTCTTTTCTGATTTGTATAGAGTATATTTTCTGGAGACATTGTTATTCTGTTAGCATTCTGTTCTCTCATTCATCTGTTCTCCTCTGGACAAAATGACAAGATGAAAAAATTAACCTCAGCAAAAAGAACAAAAGGTAGTACTGTCTGCCAGGGACCTACTCAATACTGACATTAGTACGATGTTGCACCTAGAGTTCAGAATCATGACTTTAAAGCTACTAGCTGGGCTTGAAAAAAGTGTGGAAGTTATTAGAGAAACCCTTTCTGGAGAAATAAAAGAACTAAAATCTAACCAAGTCGAAATCAAAAAGGCTATTAATGAGGTGCAATCAAAAATGGGGGCACTAACTGCTGGGATAATGAGGCAGAAGAAAGAATCAGCGATATAGAAGACCAAATGATGGAAAATAAAGAGGCTGAGAAAAAGAGAGAGAAACAACTACAGGATCAGGAGGGCAGAATTTGAGAGATAAGTGATACGATAGACTAAACAACATTAGAATAATAGGGATCCCAGAAGAAGAAGAAAGAGAGAGCAGCAGAAGGTATATTGAAGCAAATAATAGCAGAGAACTTCCCTAATGTGAGGGAGGAAATAGGCATCAAAATCCAGGAGGCACAGAGAACCCCTCTCAAAATCAATAAAAATAGGTCAACACCCCGACATCTAATAGTAAAACTCACGAGTCTCAGAGACAGAGAGAAAATCCTGAGAGCAGCTCGGGAGAAGAGATATGTAACCTACAATGGTAGAAACATTAGATTGGCAACAGACCTATCCACAGAGACCTGGCAGGCCAGAAACGACTGGCATGATATCTTCAGAGCACTAAACGAGAAAAATATGCAGCCAAGAATATTATATCCAGCTAGGCTGTCATTGAAAATAGAAGGAGAGATTAAAAGATTCCAGGAAAAACAAAAACTAAAGGAATTCACAAACACAAAACCAGCCCTACAAGAAATATTGAAAGAGGTCCTCTAAGAAAAAAGAGAGTCTAAAAGCAGCATAGATCAGAAAGGAACACAGACAATATACAGTAACAGTCAGCTTACAGGCAATACAACGGCACTACATTCATACCTGTCAATACTTACCCTGAATGTAAATGGGCTCAATGCCCCAATCAAAAGACACAGGCTATCAGATTGGATTAAAAACAAGACCCATCAATATGCTGTCTGCAAGAGACTCATTTTGGAACCAAAGACACCACCAGATTGAAAGTGAGGGGGTGAAAAACCATTTACCATGCTAATGGACACCAAAAGAAAGCTGGGGTGGCAATCCTTATATCAGACAAATTAGATTTTAAAACAAAGACTGTAATAAGAGATGAAGAAGGACACTCTATCCTACTTAAAGGGTCTATCCAACAAGAAGATCTAACAATTGTAAATATCTATGCCCCTAATGTGGGAGCAGCCAATCATATAAGGCAATTAATAACAAAAGCAAAGAAACACATTGACAACAATACAATAATAGTGGGGGAATTTAACACCCCCCTGACTGAAATAGACAGATCATCTCAGCAAAAGATCGACAAGGAAATAAAGACTTTAAATGACACACTGGACCAAATGGACTTCACAGACATATTCAGAACAATCCATCCCAAAGCAACGGAATACACATTCTTCTCTAGTGCCCGTGGAACATTCTCCAGAATTGATCAAATCTTAGGTCACAAATCAGGTCTCAACCGGTACCAAAAGACTGGGATAATTCCCTGCATAATTTCAGACCACAATGCTTTGAAACTAGAACTCAATCACAAGAGGAGAGTCAGAAAGAACTCAAATACATGGAGGCTAAAGAGCATCCTACTAAAAATGAATGGGTCAACCAGGAAATTAAAGAAGACTTAAAAAAATTCATGAAAACCAATGAAAATGAAAACACAACTGTTCAACATCTTTGGGATACAGCAAAGGCAGTCCTGAGAGGAAAGTATATAGCAATACAAGCCTTTCTCAAGAAACAAGAAAGGTCTCAAATACACAACCTAACCCTACACCTAAAGGAGCTGGAGAAAGAACAGCAAATAAAGCCTAAACCCAGCAGGAGAAGAGAAATCATAAAGATCAGAGCAGAAATCAATGAACTAGAAACCAAAAGATCAGTAGAACAGATCAACAAAACTAGGAGCTGGTTCTTTGAAAGAATTAACAAGATGGATAAACCCCTGGCCAGACTGATCAAAAAGAAAAGAGAAATGACCCAAATCAACAAAATCATGAATGAAAGAGGAGAGATCACAACCAACACCAAAGAAATACAAACAATTAGAAGAACATATTATGAGCAACTCTATGCCAGCAAATTAGATCACCTGGAAGAAATGGGTGCTTTCCTAGAGATGTATCAACTACCAAAATTGAACCAGGAAGAAATAGAAAACCTGAACAGACCTATAACCACTAAGGAAATTGAAGCAGTCATCAAAAATCTCCCAACAAACAAAAGCCCAGGGCCAGATGGCTTCCCAGGGGAATTCTATCAGACATTTCAAGAAGAATTAATACCTATTCTCCTGAAACTGTTCCAAAAAATAGAAATGGAAGG
>NW_027402109.1:0-3616 GCF_003265705.2 Callorhinus ursinus
CTTCATCTGAGGAGGAGTCTTGGAGAACAAGTGTATCTCGTCAGCCCAGCAAGTGAAATAACCAAAGCCCAAGGCTCAGGTTCTAACAGAAGCAGAATTTCAATGTACTGTTGGGGGGAAGCCTCCTCCAATCATTTGTGGCATTGGGGGTCCCCAAGGAAAGACTTCTTTCGTCTCCTTTCCTCAGAGAGAGGAGCTGGCCCCATGTCCCGCGGTCCCCACCGTGTCCTAGTCCTGAGGAAAAGCCACACGCAGGGGCCTGGTGTCAGGAGTGTTGTGGGCCACTGTGCCAGGACTCCCAGCCAGTGGCCTGGCGGCTGCATGGAAGAGCTAAATTGCTTTTGGGGGAAGGAGTGCTCACTGCCCACACCGCTCACCATCCCCCTCTACACTCTGCAATCCAGGCTCTGTGCCGGCTTATGTCAATCACCAGCACTCCACGTGTTCCCGCCATGGGAGGGATCATTCAGCTTCACCCCATTGCACAGAAGAGGAGAGTGAGGCCCAGCGAGGGGTTGTAAAATGGGTCCAGTCCCAGAGCTGGTCAGCAGAGAAGCTGGAAAGCCAGCCCTCCAGAGCCCCTGCTAGACCAGCCAGAGTCTCCATGAGTTGAAAGTGAGCCCTCCCCTGCCTGATCAGCCACGCACTGTCCCCTGGCCTTCATGATGGCCTGTTCTTGACCGTGAAGGTGAGCTGCCCGACTAGGAGGTGGGTTCAGCTGGTGGGTCAGGCTGTACTTCTAGGACAGAGTGACACATCTGAGCTAGCAGGAGCCACACTCTGGTATCCCTCCTGGAACCAGACCAGGAGCTGGAATCTACGTGTCCGAGGGGCCAGCACACAACAGGGTCTGCACTGACCAGGGATCCATGTCCCCCAGGGAGAGTCCACTCTGCCCTCTCCCCGCTCCTGCCCTGCCTCAGCTCTCCTCACAGTGGGACTGCAAACCCGGAAGCAGGCCCCAAGGGACAGGGGGACAGTCCGGGCTGATGATCAGTGTTCCCCAAGGGACTCAGGGAGTTGCCAGTGCACTGGGAAAAGACAGGGTTTGCATTTCGGTGTCCACCACCATCCTGGGCACTTGGGACCAGGAAGAGATTCCCACCCCCAAATCCGGAGGGTTATAGCACAAAAGGCCTCAACTTACTCTGCTGTCCCTTGGGCTGAAGAGATGCAGTGTCCCAAGGGTCCCACAGGCTTGTAGAAGTGCATGTTGGCCCTGAATATCCATCCCGACCCCCTGTGATCCCAGACTTGGGAAAATGTTTTCTAACCCCTCGAGGTCCTTCTCAGTAGAGGACAGACTCGGGGCTTGGGGGGGCTGAGTCCCTGGCTACACAGAACGTGGCAGAGCACAGGTCCACCAGTCTGGAGACCAAGGTCAGGGCCCTCCTTGTTACAGCCTCAGGGACCCCATGTGGAAGAGGAGAGAGAATCACTGCTCTGGTCAGGGTCAGGAGGCCTTAGAAAGGAATGGAGCACCAGGACCGGAGAGGGCAACGGGGACAAGGGAGGCTTCTGAGGTTTCTCACATCGCCCATGGAACCCACAGGTCTGATCCTGTGAGAGACACAGACACAGAGACAGAGAAGGAGACAGAGAATGAACACAGGACAGAGGGAACCAGTAGAAGTCAAAGACTCCATCAGCCTAAAAGTGACATCCCGGCATTGTGTGACATTCTATTCCTTAGAGCGCCGTCACATTGGCCATTCAACCTGGGGGGGAGGGGATTTCACAGGGATGTGTGACCAGGACTCAGGTGTGCCAGGAGCCACTGTGGGGACTTCCCAGCACATGGGCACAGACGAGGCCAATGGACCTGAGCCTAAACGTAATGGAAGCCCCTGGAAATCTGTGTTGGGAGAGGACAAGGTGAGAATCAGTTCACTACTACACTCCCACGGGGCTGGGACACAGGCAGAAGGGGGATGGCTTTGCCTGGACCCCAGAGCAGATTCAAGCCACTCTGAGCAGTGTTCCATTCCAAGCGAAGCCCCTGGCTCATCCTTGCATTGCCAGGTTTACACCAGCCTCCTGTGATAACAGGCACGGGACATGTGTACAGGTCCCTAACACTAAACTTAACCTGTACCCTAAACCTAACCCGTACCCTAACACTAACACCTACAATAACCCTAACCCATAATCCTTCCCCTAAACCGAAACCTAACCCTAAAGCGTACCCTAACCCTAACCCGTACCCTAAACAGTACCCTAACCCTAAACCCTAACCTGTACCGTAAACCGTGCCCTAACCCGTAACCTATCTCTAACCCCTATCGTAACCCGTACCCTAACACTATCCCGTACCCTAACCCTATCCCGTATCCTAACCCATGCCCGAACCGGTACCCTAACTCTAACCCTAACCCTGGGTCACCTAGAGAAAAGAGGAAATCGCCGGAATTTTGCGGTTCAAGAGAAATTTGACCGCCAATCCTGACAGGAAGATGACACTGTGCCAAGTGGACCTGCTGCTTTCTCAGAACACTGACATCCTGTGAAATGCTGCATCACTGACTCACAGGATGATGTTCAAAACCTTGAGTCTCCTAGATCCAGAGCAGATAAATGCTGTCAGGTGGGGTTAAGTAGGTCCTCTGAACAATGGCCTGCACACCTGCTTCAATTTCTGGGAGAAGGGGAAACACACACCTGTTTTTAAGTAGTCATTATCTTCATTCAAAGTAGACCAATGACCTTGACCTTTTTGGAAAAGCGAAATTACTCTTCCAAATGAAGACCGAACTCATCTGTTCCTCATGCAACTTGAGTGCGATCTGGTTTACTCCAAGCTCCAGGCCCCACCTGGAGGATCCTCCTGTACCATCTCGAGAGCCCATGACCAGCACCAGCACCCCCGGGGGCACAATGCTGAATTCGGGGGAGGGCTCTGGGGCTTCTTGCTACCAACCCTGTGCCTGGGGAAGCGGGAACCTGAAGTACCCTCCCAGATGATCCTGATGGATCATTACCATCATCCCTGAGGACATGGGGCACAATGCTGAAGACGGAGGACTGGTCTTGGTCTTCTTGCCAGCACACCTGTGCCTGCGGGAAGCGGGAACCAGGAGGGCCCTCCCAGACAATCCCAACGGAGCATTAGCACCATCCCTGGGAAACATGGGGCACAATGCTGTAATTGGGGGATGGCTCCGGAGATTCTCGCTACGGCATGTGTGCCTAGGGGAGCAGGAACCAGAAGGAACCTCCCAAATAATCATAACGGACCATTACCAACATCGCCATTAGGACATGGGGCACAATGCTCAGTTGGAGTCCCTTGGTCCTGAAACCACCAGGAAAGGAGCTCAAAGGACAGAGAGGCGACTCCAGGAGGACTAACAGCCAGGAAAAGGCAGCCCACTGGAGGGCACCGAAGCAGCAAGTCCCACCGACCCGCAGGCCGTTTGAACAGGATCACCTCCTGCACTTACTTCGCACGTTGTCCGTCTTCGTGTTTAGACCCTGACTGGACCACTCAGGCCTGGTGCATTTCCAGAGGGCTAGAAACTTTTCAGTGCTTGCTCGTGGGTCAGGGGACCAAAGCCCAAAGAAGCAGAGGATATCACTCTTCCTCTGGAGCTGGGGAAGCGAGCCACCATCCTGGGGC
>NW_027402110.1:0-3616 GCF_003265705.2 Callorhinus ursinus
CTTAGGGGAAAAGCTCTCAGCTTTTCCCCATTGAGAATGATATTGGCTGTAGGTTTTTCATAGATGGCTTTTATGATATTGAGGGATGTACCCTCTATCCCTATACTCTGAAGAGTTTTGATCAAGAAAGGATGCTGTACTTTGTCAAATGCTTTTTCTGCATCTATTGAGAGGATCATATGATTCTTGTTCTTTCTTTTGTTAATGTATTGTATCACGTTGATTGATTTGCGGATGTTGAAGCATCCTTGCAGCCCAGGGATAAATCCCACTTGGTCGTGGTAAATAATCATTTTAATGTACTGTTGGATCCTATTGACTAGAATTTTGGTGAGAATTTTTGTATCCATATTCATCAAGGATATTGGTCTGTAATTCTCCTTTTTGATGGGGTCTTTGTCTGGTTTAGGATCAAGGTAATGCTGGCCTCATAAAATGAGTTTGGAAGTTCACCTCCCATTTCTATTTTTTGGAACAGTTTCAGGAGAATAGGTATGAATACTTCCTTAAGTGTCTGATAGAATTCCCCTGGGAAGCCATCTGGCCCTGGGCTTTTTTTTCGTGGGAGATTTTTGATGGCTGCTTCAATTTCCTTAGTGGCTATAGGTCTGTTCAGGTTTTCTCTTTCTTCCTGGTTCAATTTTGGTAGTTCATACATCTCTAGGAATGCATCCATTTCTTCCAGGTTATCTAATATGCTGGCATAGAGCTGATCATAATATGTTCTTATACCTGTTTGTATTTCTTTGTTGTTGGTTGTGATCTCTCCTCTTTCATTCATGATTTTGTTAATTTGGGCCATTTCTCATTTCTTTTTGATAAGTCTGGCCAGGGGTTTATCCATCTTGTTAATTCTATCAAAGAACCAGCTCCTAGTTTCCTTGATCTGTTCTACTGTTCTTTTGGTTTCTAGTTCATTGATTTCTGCTCTGATCTTTATGATTTCTCTTCTCCTGCTGGGTTTAGGCTTTATTTGCTGTTCTTTCTCCAGCTCCTTTAGGTATGGGTTAAGTTATGTATTTGAGAGCTTTCTTGTTTCTTGAGAAAGGCTTGTATTGCTATATACTTTCCTCTCAGGACTGCCTTTGCTGTATCCCAAAGATTTTGAACAGTTGTGTTTTCATTTTCATTGGTTTCCATGAATTTTTTTAATTCTTCTTTAATTTCCTGGTTGACCCATTCATTCCTTAGTAGGATGCTCTTTAGCCTCCATGTATATGAGTTCTTTCTGACTTTCCTCTTATGACTGAGTTCTAGTTTCAAAGCATTGTATACTGAAAATATGCAGGGAATAATCCCAATCTTTGGTACTGGCTGAGACCTGATTTGTGACCTAGGATGTGATCAATTCTGGAGAATGTTCCATGGGCTCTGGAGAAGAATGTGTATTCCGTTGTTTTGGGATGAAATATTCTGAATATGTCTGTGAAGTCCATTTGGTCCAGTGTGTCATTTAAAGTCTTTATTTCCTTGTTGATCTTTTGCTTAGATGATCTGTCCATTTCAGTCAGGGGGGTGTTAAAGTCCCCCACTATTACTGTATTGTTGTCAATGTGTTTCTTCGCTTTTGTTATTAATTGCCTTATATAACTGGCTGCTCCCATGTCCGGGGCATAGATATTTACAATTGTTAGATGTTCTCGTTGGATAGACCTTTTAAATAGGATAGAGTGTTGTTCCTCATCTCTTATTACACTCCTTGTTTTAAAATCTAATTTGTCTGATATAAGGATTGCCAGCCCAGCTTTCTTTTTGTGTCTACTAGCATGGTAAATGGTTTTCCACCCCCTCACTTTCAATGTGGGGGTGTCTTTGGGTCTAAAATGAGTCTGTTTCAGACAGCATATTGATGCGTCTTGTTTTTTAATCCAATCGGATAGCCTGTGTCTTTTGATTGGGGATTTAGCCCATTTACTTTTAGGGTAACTATTGAAAGGTATGAATTTAGTGCCATTGTATTGCCTGTAATGTGACTGTTACTGTATATTGTCTGTGTTCCTTTCTGATCTATGCTGCTTTTAGGCTCTCTCTTTGCTTAGAGGACCCCTTTTAATATTTCGTGGAGGGCTCGTTTTGTGTTTGCAAATTCCTTTAGTGTTTTTTTGTCCTGGAAGCTTTTCATCTCTCCTTCTATTTTCAATGACAGCCTAGTTGGATATAGTATTCTTGGCTGCATATTTTTCTCATTTAGTGCTCTGAAGATATCGTGCTAGTCCTTTCTGGCCTGCCAGGTCTCTGTGGTTAGGTCTGTTGCCAATCTAATGTTTCTACCATTTTAGGTTACATATCTCTTCTCCCGAGCTGCTTTGAGGATTTTCTCTTTGTCTCTGAGACTCGTAGATTTTACTATTAGATGTCAGGCTGTTGACCTATTATTTTGATTTTGAGAGAGGTTCTCTGTGCCTCCTGGATTTTGATGCCTCTTTCCTTCCTCACATTAGGGAAGTTCTCTGCTATTATTTGCTCCAATATACCTTCTGCCCCTCTCTCTCTTTCTTCTTCCTCTGGGATCCCAATTATTCTAATGTTGTTTCATCTTATTGTATCACTTATCTCTCGAATTCTGCCCTCGTGATCCTGTAGTTGTTTATCTCTCTTTTTCTCAGCCTCTTTATTTTCCATCATTTGGTCTTCTATATCACCGATTCTCTCTTCTTCCTCATTTATCCCAGCAGTTAGTGCCCCCATTTTTGATTGCACCTCATCAATAGCCTTTTTGATTTCGACTTGGTTAGATTTTAGTTCTTTTATTTCTCCAGAAAGGGTTTCTCTAATAACTTCCACGCTTTTTTCAAGCCCAGCGAGTATCTTTAAAGTCATGATACTAAATTCTAGGTCCGACATCATACTAATGTCCGTATTGAGTAGGTCCCTGGCTGATGGTACTACCTCTTATTCTTTTTGCTGAGGTGATTTTTTCATCTTGTCATTTCATCCAGAGGAGAATAGATGAATGAGAGAACAAAATGCTAACAGGTTAACAACGTCCCCAGCAAATATTCTGTATACAAATCAGAAAAGACCTGAAACCAGGGGAAATGAAAGGGAAGGAAAGAAAAAAGAAAGAGAAAAATAAAAGATAAAAACAAAAACAGAACAATACAAAAAAAGCAGAATATGATCAAATATGATCAGGCTAGTGCATAGATCGGTGCCACACACTAGATTTTGGGCATATCTTGGTCTGTTAGAATAAAGTGTCTCCTAAAATTTTAAAGGAAGAAAGACATATGTACAAAATAAGAGTTGATACAATGAAGGGATGGAAGATGACTGTAAAGATGAAAATTATAAAAGATTTTATAAAAGGAATTGATAAGATACGTTGTTTGAAAAAAGAAAGAAGATTTAAAAAAAAAAAAACAAAAGAAAAAAGGGAGAGAATGTGATCAGGCAGGAAGCTAGAAGAAAGCCATACACTAGTGATTTAGGGTATATTTTGATCTGTTAGAAGAAACTGTATCTCAAAATTTAAAGAGAGAACAACTTATATATATATATATGCCAAAAATAAGGGTAACTACTATGAAGGGATAAAATATGACTCTAAAAATGAAACATAAAAAATGTTTTTTTTTAAAAAGGGATTGATAAGATGTTGCTTGAAAAAGGGAAA
>NW_027402111.1:0-3615 GCF_003265705.2 Callorhinus ursinus
CACCAAAGAAATACAAACAATTATAAGAACATATTATGAGCAACTATATGACAGCAAATTAGATAACCTGGAAGAAATGGATGCATTCCTAGAGATGTATCAAAACCAAAACGGAACCAGGAAGAAATAGAAAACCTGAATAGACCTATAACCACTAAGGAAATTGAAGCAGTCATCAAACATCTCCCAACAAACAAAAGCCCAGGGCCAGATGGCTTCCCAGGGGAATTCTACCAAACATTTAAAGAAGAATTAATACCTATTCTCCTGAAACTGTTCCAAAAAATAGAAATGGAAGGAAAACTTCCAAACTCATTTTATGAGGCCAGCATTACCTTGATTCCAAAGCCTGACCAAGACCCCATCAAAAAGAATTACAGACCAATATCCTTGATGAACATGGATGCAAAAATTCTCACCAAAATACTAGCCAGTAGGATCCAAGAGTACATTAATGGATTATTCACGATGACCTAGTGGGATTTATCCCTGGGCTGCAAGGTTGGTTCAACATCCGCAAACCAATCAACGTGATACAATACATTAACAAAGGAAAGAATAAGCATCATATGATCCTCTCAATAGATGCAGAAAAAGCATTTGACAAAGTACAGCATCCTTTCTTGTTCAAAACTCTTCAAAGTATAGGGATAGAGGGTACATACCTCAATAACATAAAAGCCATCTATGAAAAACCTACAGTGAACATCATTCTCAATGGGGAAAAGCTGAAAGCTTTCCTCCTAAGGTCAGGAACGTGGCAGGGATGTCCACTATCACCACTGTTATTCAACATAGTATTAGAAGTCTTAGCCACAGCAATCAGACAACAAAAAGAAATCAGCAAAGAAGTCAAACTCTCACGCTTTGCAGATGATATGATACCTTTTGTGGAAAACCCAAAAGACTCCACCCCAAAATTGCTAGAACTCATACAGGAATTCAGTAAAGTGGCAGGATATAAAATCAATGCACAGAAATCAGTGGCATTCCTATAAATCAACAACAAGACAGAGGAGAGAGAAATTAAGGAGTCGATCCCATTTACAATTGCACCCAAAACCATAAGATACCTAGGAATAAATTTAACCAAAGAGGCAAAGGATCTGTACTCAGAAAACTATAAAATACTCATGAAAGAAATTGAGGAAGACACAAAGAAATGGAAAAATGTTCCATGCTCATGATTGGAAGAAAAACATTGTGAAGATGTCTATGCTACCTAGAGCAATCTACACATTCAGTGCCATCCCCATCAAAATACCATCCACTTTTTTCAAAGAAATGGAACAAATAATCCTAAATTTTGTATGGAACCAGAAGAGACCCCGAATAGCCAGAGGAATGTTGAAAAAGAACAGTAAAGCTGGGGACATCACAATTCCGGACTTCCAGCTCTATTACAAAGCTGTCATCATCAAGACAGTATTGGATTGGCACAAAAACAGACACATAGATCAATGGAATAGAATAGAGAGCCCAGAAATGGACCCTCAACTTTATGGTCAACTAATTTTTGACAAAGCAGGAAAGAATGTACAATGGAAAAAATTCTCTTCAACAAATGGTGTTGGGAAAATTGGACAGCCACATGCAGAATGAAACTTGACCATTTCCTTACACCACACATAAAAATAGACTCCAAATGGCTGAAAGACCTAAACGTGAGACAGGAGTCCATCAAAATCCTAAAGGAGAACACAGGCAACAACCTCTTCGACCTCAGCCGCAGCAACTTCTTCCTAGAAACATCGCCAAAGGCAAGGGAAGCAAGGGCAAAAATGAACTCTTGGGACTTCATCAGGATAAAAACCTCTTGCACAGCAAAAGAAACAGTCTACAAAACCAAAAGACAACCGACAGAATGGGAGAAAATATTTGCAAATGACATATCAGATAAAGGGCTAGTATCCAAAATCTATAAACAACTTATGAAACTCAACACCCAAAGAACAAATAATCCAATCAAGAAATGGGCAGAAGATATGAACAGACATTTTTCCAAAGAAGACATCAAAATGGTCAACAGACACATGAAAAGGTGCTCAACATTGCTCGGCATCAGGGAAATCCAGATCAAAACCCCCATGAGATACCACCTCACACCAGTCAGAATGGCTAAAATTAACAAGTCAGGAAATGACAGATGTTGGCGGAGATGCGGAGAAAGGGGAACCCTCCTACACTGTTCGTGGGAATGCAAGTTGGTGCAACCCCTCTGGAAAAGAGTTTGGAGGTTCCTCAAACAGTTGAAAATAGAGCTACCATATGATCCAGCAATTGCACTACTGGGTATTTACCCCAATGATACAAATGTAGGGATCCGAAGGGGTACGTGCACTCCAATGTTTATAGCAGCAATGTCCACAATAGCCAAACTGTGGAAATAGCCAAGATGTCCATCGACAGATGAATGGATAAAGAAGAAGTGGTATATATACACAGTGGAATATTATGCAGCCATCAAAAGAATAAGATCTTGCCATTTGCAATGACATGGATGGAACTGGGGGTGTTATGCTGAGTGAAATAAGTCAATCAGAGAAAGACATGTATCATATGACCTCACTGATATGAGGAATTCTTAATCTCAGGAAACAAACTGAGGGTTGCTGAAGTGTTGGGGGTGTGGGAGGGACGGGGTGGCTGTGTGATAGACATTGAGGAGGGTATGTGCTATGGTGAGCGCTGTGAATTGTGTAAGACTGTTGAATCACATATCTGTACCTCTGAAACAAATAATGCAATATGTTAAGAAAAAGAAGAAGAAGATACCAGGAGGGGAAGAATGAAGGGGGGTAAATCGGAGGGGGAGTTGAACCATGAGAGAGGATGGACTCTGAAAAACAAACTGAGGGTTCTAGAGGGGAGGGGGGTGGGGGGATGGGTTAACCTGGTGATGGGTATTAAAGAGGGCACGTTCTGCGTGGAGCACTGCGTGTTATGCACAAACAATGAATCATGGAACATTATATCAAAAACTAATGATGTAATATATGGTGATTAAGATAAAAAAATTAAAATTTAAAAAATGAATAAATAAAAAAGGATTGAGAAGATGTTAGTTGAAAAAGGGAAATAGAAAAATTCAGAATAAAAAAGACAGTTAATAAAAATTAACTTTGAAAGAGTACAGAATCATGGGAAAAGAGCCATGAATTCTATGTGCAGTATTCCCCTAGCACTGGAGTTCTGCCGTTCTCATTGATCGGTAAACTTGGTCTTGGCTGGCTGTTCTTGCTGATCACCTGGAGGAGGGGCCTGTTGCCTAGGTTCTCAGATGTGTTTGTTGGAGGCGGAATTGCCCCACCCTTGCTGGGTCCGGGCTAATTAATCTGGTCGGGTTTGCTCTTGGGAGCTTTTGTTCCCTGCAAGGTTTCCATACAGCTTTGGAGGATGAGAGAGAAAATGGCAGCCTCCCAATCTCCACCCCAAAGGAGCCCAGAACCCAGAGCCTCACTCCTCAGTGAGTCCCCGGATAAAAGCAATCAATCCCGTCTCCCCGGTCTGTGGCCACACTCCGTGCTCACTCAGCCTGTGACTGAGCGTTTCTATCTCTGGCACCCGACCCTATGTGGAGTCTCCAAACCCAGCAGATCCCTGTTGTGTGCTCCC
>NW_027402112.1:0-1212 GCF_003265705.2 Callorhinus ursinus
CCATCTATGAAAAACCCACAGCGAATATCATCCTCAATGGGGAAAAGCTGAAAGAATTTCCCTTAAGATCAGGAACACATCAAGGATGCCACTATTGTTCAACATAGTACTAGAAGTCCTAGCAACAGCAATCAGACAACAAAAAGAAATAAAAGATATTCAGACTGGCAAAGAAGAAGTCAAACTCTCTCTTTTCACAGATGACACAATACTTTACGTGGAAAACCCAAAAGACTCCACCGCCAAAGTACTAGCACTCATACAGCAATTCAGTAATGTGGCAGGATACAAAATCAATGCACAGAAATCAGTTGCTTTCTTATACACTAACAACGCAACTGTAGAAAGAGAAATTAGAGAAACGATTCCATTTACAATAGCACCAAAAACCATAAGATACCTCGGAATAAACCTAACCAAAGAGGTAAAGGATCTATACTCTAGGAACTACAGAACACTCATGAAACAAATTGAAGAAGACACAAAAAGATGGAAAAATATTCCATGCGCAAGGATCGGAAGAATAAACATTGTTAAAATGTCTATGCTACCCAGAGCAATCTATACCTTCAATGCCATCCTGATCAAAATCCCAATAACACTTTTCAAAGTGCTGGAACACACAAGCCTAAAACTTGTATGGAATCAGAAAAGACCCCGAATCACCAAGGAAATGTTGAAAAAGAAAAACAAAGCTGGGGGCATCATGTTGCCCGATTTCAAGCTATATTACAAAGCTGTGATCACCAAGACAGCATGGTACTGGCACAAAGACAGACATAGAGACCAATGGAACAGATTAGAGAACCCAGATATGGACCCTCAACTCTATGGTCAAATAATCTTCGACAAAGCAGGAAAAAACATGCAATGGAAAAAAGACAGTCTCTTCAATAAATGGTGCTGGGAAAATTGGACAGCCACATGCAGAAGAATGAAACTTGGCCATTCTCTAACACCATACAAAAAGATAAACTCAAAATGGATGAAAGACCTCAATGTGAGACAGGAATCCATTAAAATCCTAGAGGAGAACATAGGCAGTAAACTCTTTTTTTTAATAATTTTTATTGTTATGTTAATCACCATACATTACATCATTAGTTTTTGATGTAGTGTTCCATGATTCATTGTTTGTGCATAACACCCAGTCCTCCACGCAGAATGTGCCCTCTTTAATACCCATCACCAGGCTAACCCATCCCCCCACCC
>NW_027402112.1:1312-3615 GCF_003265705.2 Callorhinus ursinus
ATTGACTTATTTCACTCAGCATAACACCCTCCAGTTCCATCCACGTCATTGCAAATGGCAAGATCTCATTCGTTCTGATGGCTGCATAATATTCCATTGTGTATATATACCACATCTTCTTTATCCATTCATCTGTCAATGGACATCTTGGCTCTTTCCACAGTTTGGCTATTGTGGACATATCTGCTATAAACATTGGGGTGCACGTACCCCTTCGGATCCCTACCTTTGTATCTTTGGGGTAAATACCCAGTAGTGCAATTGCTGGATTGTATGGTAGCTCTATTTTCAACTGTTTGAGGAACCTCCATACTGTTTTCCAGAGTGGTTGCACCAGCTTGCATTCCCACCAACAGTGTAGGAGGGTTCCCCTTTCTCCGCATCCCCGCCAACATCTGTCGTTTCCTGCCTTGTTAATTTTAGCCATTCTGACTGGTGTGAGGTGGTATCTCATTGAGGTTTTGATTTGGATTTCCCTGATGCCGAGCAATGTTGAGCCCTTTTTCATGTGCCTGTTGGCCATTTGGATGTCTTCTTTGGAGAAATGTCTGTTCATGTCTTCTGCCCATTTCTTGATTGGATTATTTGTCCTTTGGGTGTTGAGTTTGATAAGTTCTTTATAGATTTTGGATACTAGCCCTTTATCTGATATGTCATTTGCAAATATTTTCCCCCATTCTGTCGGTTGTCTTTTGGTTTTGTAGACTGTTTCTTTTGCTGTGCAAAAGCTTTTTATCTTGATGAAATCCCAATAGTTCATTTTTGCCCTTGCTTCCCTTGCCTTTGGCGATGTTTCGAGGAAGAAGTTGCTGCGACTGAGGTCGAAGAGGTTGCTGCCTGTGTTTTCCTTTAGGATTTTGATGGACTCCTGTCTCACGTTTAGGTCTTTCAACCATTTGGAGTCTATTTTTGTGTGTGGTGTAAGGAAATGGTCCACTTTCATTCTTCTGCATGTGGCTGTCCAATTTTCCCAACACCGTTTGTTGAAGAGACTGTCTTTTTGCCATTGGACATTCTTTCCTGCTTTGTCAAAGATGAGTTGACCATAGAGTTGAGGGTCCATTTGTGGGCTCTCGATTCTGTTCCATTGATCTATGTGTCTGTTTTTTGCCAGTACCATACTGTCTTGATGATGACAGCTTCCTAATAGAGCTGGAAGTCCAGAATTGTGATGCCGCCAGCTTTGCTTTTCTTTTATAATATTCCTCTGGCTATTCGGGGTCTCTTCTGGTTCCATACAAATTTTAGGATTCTTTGTTCCATTTCTTTGAAAAAAGTGGATGGTATTTTGATGGGGATTGCATTGAAAGTGTAGATTGCTCTAGGTAGCATGGACATCTTCACAATGTTTGTTCTTCCAATCCATGAGCATGGAACGTTTTTCCATTTCTTTGTGTCTTCTTCAATTTCTTTCCTGAGTATTTTATAGTTTTCTGAGTACAGATCCTTTGCCTCTTTGGTGAAATTTATTCCTAGGTATCTTATGGTTTGGGGTGCAATTGTAATGGGATCGACTCCTTGATTTGTCTCTCTTCTGTCCTGTTATTGGTGTATAGGAATGCCACTAATTTCTGTGCATTGATTTTATATCCTGCTACTTTACTGAATTCCTGTATGAGTTCTAGCAGTTTTGGGGTGGAGTCTTTTGGGTTTTCCACGTACAGTATCATATCATCTGCAAAGAGTGAGAGTTTGACTTCCTCTTTGCCGATTTGGATGCCTTTGATTTCTTTTTGTTGTCTGATTGCTGTGGCTAGGACTTCTAATACTATGTTGAATAGCAGTGGTGAGAGTGGACATCCCTGCCGCGTTCCTGACCTTAGGGGAAAGGCTCTCAGCCTTTCCCCATTGAGAATGATACTCGCTGTAGGTTTTTCATAGATGGCTTTTATGATATTGAGGTATGTACCCTCTATCCCTATACTCTGAAGAGTTTTGATCAAGAAAGGATGTTGTACTTTGTCAAATGCTTTTTCTGCATCTATTGAGAGGATCATATGATTCTTGTTCTTTCTTTTGTTAATGTATTGTATCACGTTGATTGATTTGCGGATGTTGAACCAGCCTTGCAGCCCAGGAATAAATCCCACTTGGTCATGGTGAATAATCCTTTTAATGTACTGTTGGATCCTATTGGCTAGTATTTTGGTGAGAATTTTTGCATCCATGTTCATCAAGGATATTGGTCTGTAATTCTCCTTTTTGATGGGGTCTTTGTCTGGTTTTGGGATCAAGGTAATGGTGGCCTCATAAAATGAGTTTGGAAGTTTTCCTTCCATTTCTATTTTTTGGAACAGTTTCAG
>NW_027402113.1:0-3615 GCF_003265705.2 Callorhinus ursinus
TCTTTAAAATTTTGAGATACAGTTTCTTCTAACAGATCAAAATATACCCTAAATCACTAGTGTATGGCTTTGTTCTAGTCTCCTGCCTGATCACATTCTCTCCCCCTTTTTTCCTTTTTTTTTAAATCTTCTTCTTTTTTCAAACAACTTCTTATCTTATCAATTCCTTTTATAAAATCTTTTATAATTTTCATCTTTACAATCATCTTCCATCCCTTCATTGTATCAACCCTTATTTTGTACATATATAAGCCTTTCTTCCTTTAAAATTTTAGGAGGCACTTTTTTCTAACGGACCAAAATACGCCCAAAATCTAGTGTGTGGCACTGATCTATGCACTAGCCTGATCATATTTGATCATATTCTGTTTTTTTTGTATTGTTCTGTTTTTGTTTTTATCTTTTTCTTTTTCTTTTTTTTTCTTTCTTTTCTCTTTCTTCTTTCTTTCCCTTTCTTTTCCCCTGGTTTCAGGTCTTTTCTGACTTGTATAGAGTATATTTGCTGGGGACGTTGTTAACCTGTTAGCATTTTGTTCTCTCATTCATCTATTCTCTTCTGGACAAAATGACAAGGCGAAAAAAATCACCTCAGCAAAAAGAACAAGAGATAGTACCCTCAGCCAGGGACCTACTCAATACGGACATTAGTATGATGTCGGACCTAGAGTTCAGAATCATGACTTTAAAGATACTAGCTGGGCTTGAAAAAAGAGTGGAAGTTATTAGAGAAACCCTTTCTGGAGAAATAAAAGAACTAAAATCTAACCAAGTCGAAATCAAAAAGGCTATTGATGAGGTGCAATCAAAAATGGGGGCACTAACTTGCTAGGATAAATGAGGCAGAAGAGAGAATCAGTGATATAGAAGACCAAATGATGGCAAATAAAGAGGCTGAGAAAAAGAGGGAGAAACAACTACAGGATCACGAGGGCAGAATTCGAGAGATAAGTGATACAATAAGACGAAACAACATTAGAACAATTGGGATCCCAGAAGAAGAAGAAAGAGAGAGAGGGGCAGAAGGTATACTGGAGCAAATAATAGCAGAGAACTTCCCTAATGTGAGGAAGGAAACGGGTATCAAAATCCATCCAGGAGGCACAGAGAACCCTTCTTAAAATCAATAAAAATAGGTCAACACTCCGATATCTAATAGTAAAACTTACGAGTCACAGAGACAAAGAGAAAATCCTGAAAGCAGCTCGGAAGAAGAGATATGTAACCTACAGTGGTAGAAATATTAGATTGGCAACAGACCTATCCATAGGGACCTGGCAGGCCAGAAAGGACTGGCATGATATCTTCAGAGCACTAAACGAGAAAAATATGCAGCCAAGAATATTATATCCAGCTAGGCTCTCATTGAAAATTGAAAGAGAGATAAAAAACTTCCAGGACAAACAAAAACTAAAGGAATTTGCAAACACGAAACCAGCCCTCCAAGAAATATTGAAAGGGGTCCTCTAAGCAAAGAGAGAGCATAAAAGCATCATAGATCAGAAAGGAACAGAGACAATATACAGTAACAGTCACCTTACAGGCCATACATGGCACTAAATTCATACCTATCAATAGTTACCCTGAATGTAAATGGGCTAAATGCCCCAATCAAAAGACACAGGCTATCAGATTGGATTAAAAAACAAGACCCATCCATATGCTGTCTGCAAGAGACTCATTTTAGACTCAAAGACACCCCCAGATTGAAAGTGAGGGGGTGGAAAACCATTTACCATGCTAATGGACACCAAAAGAAAGCTGGAGTGGCAATCCTTATATCAGACAAATTATATTTTAAAACAAAGACTGTAATAAGAGATGAGGCAGGACACTATATCCTACTTAAAGGGTCTATCCAACAAGAAGATCTAACAATTGTAAATATCTATGCCCCTAACATGGGAGCAGCCAATTATATAAGGCAATTAATAACAAAAGCGAAGAAACACATTGACAACAATACAATAATAGTGGGGGACTTTAACACCCCCCTGACTGAAATGGACAGATCGTCTAAGCAAAAGATCAACAAGGAAATAAAGACTTTAAATGACACACTGGACCAAATGGACTTCACAGACATATTCAGAACATTCCATCCCAAAGCAACAGAATACACATTCTTCTCTAGTGCCCATGGAACATTCTCCAGAATTGATCACATCCTAGGTCACAAATCAGGTCTCAACTGGTACCAAAAGATTGGGATCATTCCCTACATGTTTTCAGACCACAATGCTTTGAAACTAGAACTCAATCACAAGAGGAAAGTTGGAAAGAACTCAAATACATGGAGGCTAAAGGGCATCCTACGAAAGAATGAATGGGTCAACCAGGAAATTAAAGAAGAATTAAAAAAATTCATGGAAACCAATGAAAATGAAAACACAACTGTTCAAAATGTTTGGGATAGAGCAAAGGCAGTCCTGAGAGGAAAGTACATAGCAATACAAGCCTTTCTCAAGAAACAAGAAAGGTCTCAAATACACAACCTAACCCTACACCTAAAGGAGCTGGAGAAAGAACAGCAAATAAAGCCTAAACCCAGCAGGAGAAGAGAAATCATAAAGATCAGAGCAGAAATCAATGAAGAACAGTAGAACAGATCAATGAAACTAGGAGCTGGTTCTTTGAAAGAATTAACAAGATTGATAAACCCCTGGCCAGACTGATCAAAAAGAAAAGAGAAATGACCCAAATCAACAAAATCATGAATGAAAGAAGAGAGATCACAACCAACACCAAAGAAATACAAACAATTATAAGAACATATTATGAGCAGCTCTATGCCAGCAAATTAGATAACCTGGAAGAAATGGGTGCATTCCTAGAGATGAATCAACTACCAAAATTGAACCAGGAAGAAATAGAAAACCTGAACAGACCTATAACCACTAAGGAAATTGAAGCAGTCATCAAAAATCTCCCAAGAAACAAAAGCCCAGGGCCAGATGGCTTCCCAGGGGAATTCTATCAGACATTTAAAGAAGAATTAATTCCTATTCTCCTGAAACTGTTCCAAAAAATAGAAATGGAAGGAAAACTTCCAAACTCATTTTATGAGGCCACCATTACCTTGATCCCAAAACCAGACAAAGACCCCATCAAAAAGGAGAATTACAGACCAATATCCTTGATGAACATGGATGCAAAAATTCTCACCAAAATCCTAGCCAATAGGATCCAACAGTACATTAAAAGGATTATTTACCATGACCAAGTGGGATTTATCCCTGGGCTGCAAGCCTGGTTCAACATCCGCAAATCAATCAACGTGATACAATACATTAACAAAAGAAAGAACAAGAATCATATGATCCTCAATAGATGCAGAAAAAGAATTTGACAAAGTACAGCATCCTTTCTTGATCAAAACTCTTCAGAGTATAGGGATAGAGGGTACATACCTCAATATCATAAAAGCCATCTATGGAAAACCTACAGCGAATATCATTCTCAATGGGGAAAAGCTGAGAGCTTTTCCCCTAAGGTCAGGAACGCGGCAGGGATGTCCACTCTCACCACTGCTATTTAACATAGTATTAGAAGTCCTAGCCACAGCAATCACACAACAAAAAGAAATCAAAGGCATCCAAATCGGCAAAGAGGAAGTCA
>NW_027402114.1:0-1647 GCF_003265705.2 Callorhinus ursinus
GATGGGTCTTGTTTTTTAATCCAATCTGATAGCCTGTGTCTTTTGATTGGGGCATTGAGCCCATTTACATTCAGGGTAACTATTGAAAGGTATGAATTTAGTGCCATTGTATTACCTGTAAGGTGACTGTTAACTGTCTGTTGTCTGTGTTCGTTTCTGCTCTTTGCTGCTTTTAGGTTCTCTCTTTGCTTAGAGGACCCCTCTCAATATTTCTTGGAGGGCTGGTTTCGTGTTTGCAAATTCCTTTAGTTTTTGTTTGTTCTGGAAGCTTTTTATCTCTCCTTCTATTTTCAGTGATAGCCTAGCTGGATATAGTATTCTTGGCTGCATATTTTTCTCGTTTAGTGCTCTGAAGATATCTTGCCAGTCCTTTCTGGCCTGCCAGGTCTCTGTGGATAGGTCTGTTGCCAATCTAATGTTTCTACCATTGTAGGTTACATATCTCTTCTCCCGAGCTGCTTTCAGGATTTTCTCTTTGTCTCTGAGACTCGTAAGTTTTACTATTAGATGTCGGGGTGTTGACCTATTATTATTGATTTTGAGAGGGGTTCTCTGTGCCTCCTGGATTTTAATGCCTGTTTCCTTCCTCACATTAGGGAAGTTCTCTGCTATAATTTGCTCCAATATACCTCTGCCCCCCTCTCTCTCTCTTCTTCTTCTGGGATCCCAATTATTCTAATGTTGTTTCGTCTTATCGTATCACTTATCTCTCGAATTCTGCCCTCGTGATCCTGTAATTGTTTCTCTCTCTTTTTCTCAGCCTCTTTGTTTTCCATCATTTGGTCTTCTATATCACTGATTCTCTCTTCTGCCTCATTTATCCTAGCAGTTAGTGCTCCCATTTTGGATTGCACCTCATCAATAGCCTTTTTGATTTCGATTTGGTTAGATTTTAGTTCTTTTATTTCTCCAGAAAGGGTTTCTCTAATAACTTCCACGCTTTTTTCAAGCCCAGCTAGTATCTTTAAAGTCATGATTCTGAACTCTAGGTCCGACATCGTACTAATGTCCTTATTGAGTAGGTCCCTGGCTGAAGGTACTACCTCTTGTTCTTTTTGCTGAGGTGATTTCTTTCGTCTTGTCATTTGTCCAGAGGAGAATAGATGAATGAGAGAACAAAATGCTAACAGGTTTACAACGTCCCCAGCAAATATACTGTATACAAATCAGAAAAGACCTGAAACCAGGGGAAAAGAAAGGGAAAGAAAGAAAAAAGAAAGAGAAAAAAAAAAGGAAAAAAAAGGATAAAAACAAAAACAGAACAATACAAAAAAAGCAGAATGTGATCAAATATGATCAGGCTAGTGCATAGATCAGTGCCACACACTAGATTTTGGGCGTATTTTGGTCTGTTAGAAAAAAGTGCCTCCTAAAATTTTAAAGGAAGAAAGACATATATGTACAAAATAAGGGTTGATACAATGAAGGGATGGAAGATGACTGTAAAGATGAAAATTATAAAAGATTTTATAAAAGGACTTGGTAAGATAAGTTGTTTGAAAAAAGAAAGAAGATTTAAGAAAAAAAGAGAAAGGAAAAAGGGAGAGAATGTGATCAGGCAGGAGACTAGAACAAAGCCATACACTAGTGATTTAGGGTATATTTTGATCTGTTAGAAGAAACTGTACCCCAAAATTTTAAAGAGAG
>NW_027402114.1:1747-3614 GCF_003265705.2 Callorhinus ursinus
AAGCTATGAATCTATGTGCAGTATTCCCCTAGCGCTGGAGTTCTCCCATTCTCCTTGATCGATCAACTTGGTCTTGGCTTGCTGGCTGTTTGTGCTGATCTTCTGGGGGAGGGGCCTGTTGCTGTGGTTTCCAAATGTCTTTGCCGGAGGCGGAATTGCCCCGCCCTTGTCGGTCCAGGCTAAGGAAGCTGCTCCGGTTTGCTCTCAGGAGCTTTTGTTCCCTGCAAGCTCTCGGTACAGCTTTGGAGGACCAGGGCAGAAATGGTGGCCTCCCAATCTCCACCCGGAGGAGCCGAGAACTCGGGGCCCCGCTCCTCAGTGTGTCCCCAGAAAAAAGCAGTCACTCCCGTGTCCCCGGTCTCCGGCCGCACTCCGTGCTCACCCGGCCTGTGATCGAGCGTTGCTATCTCTGGCACCCGACCACGCACGGAGTCTCCAAACCCAGCAGATCCCTGCAGTGCGTTCCCGCACCGCTCCTCCCCGGGAAGGAAGGGGAGTCTCCCCGGATCTGCTGCTTGTTGGGTCCCTGCTGGGGGAGCCATGCCCCGACTGGGCCACAGATCACAATTTATGGCAACCCCGAGCTGAGAGCCCGCGACTCTGCTCCGTCTGTGCAGCCGGCTTCCCCGCTCTGATACCTGGGAGCTCTGGTGCACTCAGGCACCCCCGGTCTCTCCATGACCCCAAGGGTCCTGAGACCACACTGTCTCGGTAGGATTCCACCCCCCGCTTAGCCACTGCAGCGACGTCCCTCCGCCGAGCCAACTTCTAAAAGGTCCGATTTTGTGCTCCGCGGCTCTAGCACTTGCCAGAAGCGGCCGGCGGAGGCCCCTCCCCCGCCGTCTATCCTCCCGAATATCGCCTCGGATTCACTTCTCCGCACGCCGTACCTTCCAGTAAGTGGTCGCTTCTCTGTTCAGAGTTGTTGCTACTCTCCTGTTCGATCTCCTGTTGAGTTTGTAGGTGTTCAGAATGGTTTGATCCCTATTCAGCTGAATTCCTGAGACCAGACGAAATCTAGGTCTCCTACTCCTCCGCCATCTTGCCAAATGTCTCTGGCAGCCTCATTTCTCTGAGTGAAGGGCAACGCACTTTGCCCCTGCCTCTAGACAAAGATGCTCCAAAGATTCTCGTCGGAGAGAACTTCCTCTTAGGGGAAAGTTGTATTGCCCAGAGACTTTTTTCACAGAGGGAAGGATGGGGCATGTTTCGGGGGCTTCTACACATATGTGCTAGAATGCTTCTCATTGGAAAGTCTTGTGGTTCTCTGAATGGTGCACGTCCCCAGCCTCGTTTCTCAGCATGAGGCCATGGCCCCTATCCTAGGCCTCCACGCTGGGATTGGAAATCGCAATTCTCTTCTTGAGACAAGGTGTTAGTGGAAAATGGCATTCCCCATAGTCTTGTTTCAGAGAGAGGAAGTTATGGCATTATCATGTTAATTCTCACCAATATAGGCTTGGCAACTTCTGGCTTGATGAAAGGAGTTGCTCACGAAAGTGGCCGTCTCCACGAAGCGGTTTCTCCCTGACAGGGACAGGCCCCTTAGTCTCGCCTTCCACTTCCGCGCCCACATTGTTGGATCTCCAGAAAATAGATGTTACTGGGAAGTGGCATTTGCCACAGTCTTGTTTCTCAGAGGCAAGGATATGGAACCCTGTTGAAGCCTTCCCACCCCTGTGCTAGAAAGCTTCCTTTTGGAAGAAACTTGTTGGGGCTCGAATGTTGTACTCTCCATGGACCTGGATCTCCTGACAGGGATGGGTACCTTGCCTTTGTTTCCATACCTAGACTGGAAATCGCTTTCTCTGCTGGAATCGAGATGTTCCTGGAACATGCCATCATTCACAGTCTTGTTTCTATGATG
>NW_027402115.1:0-3613 GCF_003265705.2 Callorhinus ursinus
AAATTCAGAAAGTCCTATAGCCAGGAGCTGAACTTGTAGACCAGGAGAGGATATGACACATCTTGACCGTGGGAGCCCAGGGTCACGAATCCATACTGGCTGGGATAAGCTGGGAACCAGCAAACCAGGAAAAGACTGCAGTCTCCCATCTCTGAGTGATCCTGTCCCAGCCAAAGTCTGGAATGCCCTGGGGCCTTGCCTGGCATCATTGCCCCGGGGAAGACTTCCAAAGAACACAAAATGGCAGTACGAAGGGTCACATCCACTCTCAGCAGGCATTCCACATAGGGTACCACTGTGGCTCATTCCTCAACCTTAGCACTTGTTTTCTCTTTTGTTGGTATGTATCGGCATGCCTCTCTACCCACAGTGTGCCTTCACTTTTCAGGAAGAAAGATGTTCCCAGTCAGCCTCTTGCTCGCCTTCTGTCAGCAGGGTCACCTCTCTGCCTTGCAATGGCTAATTTGGAGGAATTCCATACTGGAAATGCAAGCTTGAGGGGACAATCCATTGGTCCAATAAACCCATTATTGCCTCCACAATGTGATCTCTTGGTTTTGATTTGTTCCATTTCCCTCCTGTCCTCTCATGCCTGCCAATCTTCACAGATGTGAGATGCTTCCTGGCCCTGGGACCGGCTGTGGAAGCCATTGGTATGCCCAAGTCCAGTTCACAGCTTTGGGCACAGACAACCTCACGGGGGCAGCACTAACACTGCCTGGCGGTTATCAAGCTTCACCTGGATTGATGGTGCCTGAGGGGCAAGCATTCCTCCAAGGGATGTAATTTGAACCCACGTGGGAGACAGTCCATGCACATTCCCACTGTTCTCAGCAGTGGCCAAATTCATACCCAAGGCTCATCCTACTATGCTGGCAATGAATCTCCCTGCCTCCCATGCTCTTTGCCTCCCTCACCTCACCTTGTCTCTATTTCTTCAGATCTCTGTCTCTCCGTGTCTATCTCTCCCAGTTTATCACACTTTCTCTCACAAGTGGACACACACAGATGTCCACACTGTCAGAGCTTCATGCAACTCAGAATATGGGCACTGAACCTCCAGAAAGGATTGTGGTTCAAACCATTTGGAAGAATATGTTGGGCATTGGTGGGTGTTTCTCCTTGTGGTTTTAATCTGCCCCTACCTATTTGCCAAATGCCCTGGGAGAGAAGAGATTGTAGATTTGGTCATTTGAGCCCCAGCCCACTGCCATGTAGAAAACACATCTTCTTTCCAAGGGAGAAGGAACCCAAGAATTCCTATCTTGGTCGCTTCTATGCAAATAGATCTCTATCTCTATCCACATTCACATATGCACAAATGTATCTGTATCTCCATGTCTCCATCCATCCAGACCCATGGGTGGATCGTGTTTATCTCTCCATAGATGTAGCTTGTGCTAGAAGCCCTCCATATCTCTCTTGCCCTAGTCTGTCATTCTTCCAGTTCGCTCTATCAACACATTTACCTGTAGCTGCGGTAGACAGACTGGAATTGTCTGTCTCTCTCCCTGAACAGGGTGGGTTAGAATGTCTGAAATGTGGCTGGCCAAGATGGCATTGGGACAGACTGGGCTTTTGTTCTGTCTAGAGAAGTCACGTGGAAGGACGGCTCACTTGCAGTGGTGGGAACACTGCTTTCTGATCTGAGAGTGTCTGGGAGGTCTCTGGAGCCGGGGGACTGTCACTTCTGCACATAGGACATGGAGGGAAGGAAAGAGCTTCAGCCATATTGGGTTCCAAGGCCAGCCAGGCCAGAGGAGTCTCAAGTCTGGACTTGAGCCGTGGAGCCTGTCCTGTCAACAGGTGGCCTGTTCCATCCATATCGGTGAGCTTCCAGGGCCCTGGCATGTGGGCAACATGGAGCCACCACTCTGGGAAATCGCCTGCCAGGGAAGGTGTCCACATGGAAGTTGGCAGGAGTCCACCAGCTAGCAGGCTGTTGTTCATGGCCTTGGAGGCCAAGGCCCCAGGGCCTATGATCTTCAAGGACATCCTCACACAACTGTGCCTCCCCTGGGATCCCTCAAAGGGATCCTCTCGCCCTCAGATCACCTTGGCCTGGGATTTAGCGATCAAGAACAGGACACACATGTATCCAAGACATTCTCTTGGGCCTTGAAGGCTGTTCCCAGTCTTGGTGAGACTCAGTCAATCTCAGGCACTGCCTGGCGACCACCTGCACTGTAGGGACAGCAAAGTCCTTAAAAGCAACACAGAGCCACAACATTGGTCAATTACCCTAGCAGCTCCAAACAGGACTTGGCACTTGTACCACCTTGATGGATTTACGCTTTCCTGAGAGGCACTGTGTTGAGGATGCTGGCCCCAGAAAAGGTGTAGGGCACCCTCTGTGGAGACCCTCTGCCCATGCCTGTCCTCATGCTACAAGCCACCGCTTGGACAAGGCCAGCCAGAAACAGACATTGGAGTGCCACCAACCGCCTGGTCAAGGCTGCAACCCTGGGGTTTCCAGTAGATGCGTTCCCTCTCTTTCTGTAGACGCTCTTTCCTTGACCTAAAGCCACTGGTTTCACTGTCACTGAAAGACAAGTGCACACCAGCAAACCCTCAGAAACACACACACTTACCCCGATAATTAGCGATTGCTAATGGACTGCCTTCAAGTCCTGGGAAAATGAGACCCTTCACCACCTATTTCTACTGGGTTCCACTTGTCTCCCTGTAGTTCACCTGATGGACTTTCAGAGCCCTGTGGCCAAAAGGGTACAGGAAGGGAATTTGGGTCTCTGTGTGTCATTTTGTTGGATTCGCTGGTAGGTTGTTTGCTTCCTTAGTCGTTTGGTTGGCCAGTTTCCTACCTGGCTGGCACTGGGAGTCCATTGAAACGCTTGACTCGTCGACCTTTCCAATGGATCTTCCTTTCAAACACCCCAGGGACTTTTACCATGAAGGGGGGGTTGGTTACTTTGGAAGTAAACCCACAGCACCACCCCCTCCCTCCCAACAAAACAGAAAAACCCCAGCATTGAATGAGATGCAACTTGGCCCTTCAATTTCTCTTTTGTTTTGAATTTGTATGATTTTTGTAATCTTCTACTCATGTTACTGGAACTGTCATCTCCTTCTCCCAGGTCATTAAGTAGTGCTCTCCTTAGAGAGCTCAAGGTTCTCTTGACACACCCTGCCCAGAGCAGTGAAGAGCAAGGACTACCAGACGGAACCAGTGGAAACCCAAAATGATGGACTCCAACAGAGCACAGACTATTTCTGGGAAACCTAGGGAGGACTGAATCTGTATCAGACTATGGATAGCATTGCTTCCTTTGCACCAGGTCTGGTAGCATCTCAACTTGCCTGGAAAACTGCACGCTCATGGGTCCCATGCTCTTCCTTCAAGTTTCTTCTTCCCATGTGCCCACAAGCAACAAAGATTTTCGACCAACCCTCCCCACATACATGGCAGTGGCCAAGGCACAATCTCCCCCTCACATGGCTCCTACCTAAGCTGTCTGATTTCAGTCTCCTGCCTGGCTCCATAAGTGTTGCTTCACAAGCTTCCTTGGAGCTGCCCGGGTGTCAACGGAAAATGGTTCCCCACGTGGGGAGGGCATTTAGACAACAAATTAAGTGGCTAACCTGTCCTGTTTGG
>NW_027402116.1:0-683 GCF_003265705.2 Callorhinus ursinus
ATGATATTGAGGTATGTACCCTCTATCCCTATACTCTGAAGAGTTTTGATCAAGAAAGGATGCTGTACTTTGTCAAATGCTTTTTCTGCATCTATTGAGAGGATCATATGATTCTTGTTCTTTCTTTTGTTAAAGTATGGTATCATGTTGATTGATATACGGATGTTGAATCAACCTTGCAGCCCAGGGATAAATCCCACTTGGTCATGGTGTATAATCCTTTTAATGTACTGTTGGATCCTATTGGCTAGTATTTTGTTGAAAATTTTTGCATCCATGTTCATCAAGGATATTGGTCTGTAATTCTACTTTTTGATGGGGTCTTTGTCTGGTTTTGGGATCAAGGTAATGGTGGCCTAATAAAATGAGTTTGGAAGTTTTCCTTCCATTTCTATTTTTTGGAACAGTTTCAGGAGAGTAGGTATTAATTCTTCTTGAAATGTTTGGTAGAATTCCCCTGGGAAGCCATCTGGCCCTGGGCTTTTGTTTGTTGGGAGATTTTTGATGACTGCTTCAATTTCCTTAGTGGTTATAGGTCTGTTCAGGTTTTCTATGTCTTCCTGGTTCAATTTTGGTACTCAATTCATCTCTGGGAATGCATCAGTTTCTTCCAAGTTATCTAATTTGCTGGCATCCATTTGCTCATAATATGTTCTTATAATTGTTTGTATTTCTTTGGTGTT
>NW_027402116.1:783-3260 GCF_003265705.2 Callorhinus ursinus
TTTAGGCTTTATTTGCTCTTTTTTCTCCAGCTCCTTTACGTGTAGGGTTAGGTTGTGTATTTGAGACCTTTCTTGTTTCTTGAGAAAGGCTTGTATTGCTATATACTTTCCTCTCAGGACTGCCTTTGCTGAATCCCAAAGATTTTGAAGAGTTGTGTTTTCATTTTCATTGGTTTCCATGAATTTTTTTATTTCTTCTTTAAATTCCCGGTTGACCCATTCATTCTTTCGTAGGATGCTCCCTAGCCTCCATGTATTTGAGTTCTTTCCGACTTTCCTCTTGTGATTGAGTTCTAGTTTCAAAGCATTGTGGTCTGAAAATATGCAGAAAATCATCCCAATCATTTGGTACCGGTTGAGACCTGATTTGTGACCTACGATGTGATCTATTCTGGAGAATGTTCCATGGGCAGTAGAGAAGAATGTGTTTTCCTTTGCTTTGGGATGGAATGTTCTGAATATGTCTGTGAAGTCCATTTGGTCCTGTGTGTCATTTAAAATCTTTATTTCCTTGTTGGTCTTTTGCTTAGATGATCTGTCCATTTCAGTTAGGGGGGTATTAGGGTCCCCCAGTATTATTGTATTGTTGTCAAGGTGTTTCTTTGATTTTGTTATTAATTGCCTTATATAATTGGCTGCTCCAATGTTAGGGGCATGGATATTTACAGTTGCTAGATCTTCTTGTTGCATAGACCCTTTAAGTAGGATATAGTGCCCTTCCTCATCTCTTATTACAGTCTTTGTTTTAAAATCTAATTTTTCTGATATAAGGATCACCACCCCAGCTTTCTTTTGGTATATATTTGCATGGTAAATGGTTTTCCACCCCCTCATCTTCAATCTGGGGGTTACTTTGGGTCTAAAATGAGTCTCTTGCAGACAGCATATCGATGGGTCTTGTTTTTTAATCCAACCTGATAGCCTGTGTCTTTTGATTGGGGCATTTAGCCCGTTTACATTCAGGGTAACTATTGAAAGGTATGAATTTAGTGCCATTGTATTGCCTGTAAGGTGACTGTAACTGTACATTGTCTGTGTTCCTTTCTGGTCTATGCTGCTTTTAGGCTCTCTCTTTGCTTAGAGGACCCCTTTCAATATTTCTTGGAGGGCTGGTTTCGTGTTTGCAAAGTCCTTAGGTTTGTTTGTCCTCGAAGGTTTTTATCTCTCCTTCTATTTTCAGTGACTGCTTAGCTGGATCTAGTATTCTTGGCTGCATATTTTTCTCATTTAGAGCTCTGAAGATATCATGCCAGTCCTTTCTGGCTTGCCAGGTCTCTGTGGATAGGTCTGTTTGCAATCTAATATTTCTACCTTTATAGGTTACATATCTCTTCTCCTGAGCTGCTTTGAAGATTTTCTCTTTATCTCTGAGACTCGTAAGTTTTACTATTAGATGTCGGGGTGTTGACCTATTTTTATTGATTTTGAGAGGGGTTCTCTGTGCCTCCTGGATTTTGATGCCTGTTTCCTTCCCCACATTAGGACAGTTCTCTACTATAATTTGCTCCAATAAACCTTCTGCCCCTCTCTCTCTTTCTTCTTCTTCTGGGATCCCAATTATTCTAATGTTGTTTCATCTTATCGTATCACTTATGTCTCGAATTCTGCACTCATGATCCAGTAGTTGTTTATCTCTCTTTTTCTCAGCTTCTTTATTTTCCATCATTTGGTCTTCTATATCGCTGATTCTCTCTTCTGCCTCATTTATCCTAGCAGTTAGTGCCCCATTTTTTATTGCACCTCATTAATAGCCTTTTTGATTTCGATTTGGTAGATTTTAGTTCTTTTATTTCTCCAGGAAGGGTGTCTCTAATAACTTCCATGCTTTTTTCAAGCCCAGCTAGTATCTTTAAGATCATGAATTTGAACTCTAGGTCCGACATCGTACTAATGTCCATATTGAGTACGTCCTTGGCAGACGGTACTACCGCTTGTTCTTTTTGCTGAGATGATTTCTTTCATCTTGTCATTTGTCCATAGGAGAATAGATGAATGAGACAACAAAATGCTAACAGGTTAAAAATGTCCCCAGAAAATATACTCTAAACAAATCAGAGAAGACCTGAAACCAGGGGAAAAGAAAGGGAAAGAAAGAAAAAAGAAGAAAAAGAAAAAGAAAAAGATAAAAACAAACCAAAACAAAACAAAAAAAAACAGAATATGATTAAATATGATCAGGCTAGTACATAGATCAGTGCCACACAATAGATTTTGGGAGTATTTTGGTCTGTTAGAGGATAGTGCCTCCTAAAATTGTAAAGAAAGAAAGACATATATGTACAAAATAAGGGTTGATACAATGAAGGGATGGAAGATGACTGTAAAGATGAAAATTATAAAAGATTTTATAAAAGGAATTGATAAGTTGTTTGAAAAAAGAAAGAAGAAGATTAAAAAAAAAGGGAGAGAATGTGATCAGGCAGGAGACCAGAACAAAGCCATACAGTAGTGATTTAGGGTATATTTTGATCTGTTAG
>NW_027402116.1:3360-3611 GCF_003265705.2 Callorhinus ursinus
ATATATATATATATATATATATATATATATATATATGCCAAAAATAAGGTTAACTACTATGAAGGGATAGAATATGACTCTAAAAATGAAAAATATTTTTTTTTAAAAAGGGGATTGATAAGATGTTGGCTGAAAAAGGGAAAAAGAAAAATTCAAAAAAAAAGTTAAAAAAATTAACTTTGAAAAACTAATGAATCATGGTAAAAAAAAAAGCCATGAATTCTATGTGCAGTATTCCCCTAGCGCTGGAG
>NW_027402117.1:0-3611 GCF_003265705.2 Callorhinus ursinus
AGAGGATACAGTCAGAGCGGGGAGTGGAGGGGACACGGTGGTGTCCCCTTGTCTGGCACCTGCTCCTCCCGAAGCTCATGCCTGTCTGCCCTCTGTAGTTGCCGGCCCACCCGACTCAGGTAGGATCCAGGTGGGACCAGATGGTGCACCCAACATGCGTGACTGAGGAGTCTGGAGGCATCCTCAGAGGTGCAGGCAAGTGAAGGGGACCCGCAGGAACACGGAAGCACCCCTGGGCCTCGCAAGAGTGGGGAGTCTTTATCCTGGGCTTGTCTGAATGACGAGGGAGGAAGGAAGTTTTCTGGGAGCCAGGGAGAGCTGTAGGCTGGGGAGAGCGGCTGCAGGCAGGATCTGGGACCTTAGAGAAATGCAGCCTCCGTCAGAGCCACAGGCCAGCCGGACAGGAGCAGCAATTCCCCAGCCTCCCTCTCCTGCTGCCCTCCAGTCTCCTGCCCCCCAACTGGCTGAAGCCAACCAGGAGCTGAAGAGCTGCTTTCAGGCAGACTTGGGACCAGCCTCCCTGCACAGAGCAGGGCAGGGAAGAAGGAAGAGCGGAACAGGAGGGGCACAGAGAACAACCAGTTCAGAACCCTTCTTCATGGTCCTTGACCGACAAAGGCCCCTTGACCTCTGGCATTTGGAATTGTTTCTGTTGCCTGAAACCGGGAGTTCTGACTACTCAGTGTATTTCCATGACTCGCTACTGGACCACAGTCTGAGCCAGGACTGTACTGGCTCAGAACCTGGTATACAGTACGTGCGCAAGAACATCTATGGAATGGCTGGTTGGGTGGACAATAAAATCTCACGTTGATGCTACAGGGGACAAGACTCTGATGGATAATCCCTGCCCGGGTGTATGACCTTCTACCCCATCCTTAGGTGAGAAGAGCATCTTTGCCACGTTCTGCTGTCCCAGAGCGAGGGAGAGGTGGGGCCGGCAGTCAGCCTGTCCTTTGCAGAGACTACGACCCAGCAGGGCACCGAGCTCTTAGTGGTTCCTCAGTGACTGTTTTACATGAAAGAAGAAAAGGGCATGAGTGACTGCTTCCGTGTCCATTGCAAACCATGTGCGCCTCCTACAGAATTGCCCCCGATGCTAGGACTTCAGAAGGGCGGCTCCTTGGGAGTGTCATGACACAGTGGCCCCTCATTCCATGATCCCACTCCTCACTAACCGGACTAGACGTCTAGACACAAGCCAGCCTCAGGCCCTGGACACCAGTCACCCGTCTGCCTAGCAGACAAACCCACTGCTTTGAGCACAGGCTCGGCCTGGCTGTGTTCCTCCTCACACTGCGGAGCTTGGTGCCTGTGTCCTGCTGGAGAAGCGCTGCTGGGAGCTGGAAAGGGACAGACCGATCAGGTCGGTTTCAGGGTAAAAGCTGGGAGAAACGCTGAGTTCCTGGCAGGTGGCCCTGATTCTCGGGGGGAAGTGTACAACTGTGTCCTGAAGGGAGTATTTATTGCTCTGATTGAGCCTGGAGTCTGGAGTGTGTGTGATCAAGGTCTGCAGAGCCTCGCCCAATCTTCATGGCAGTTCCTGTAGCAGAGCGAGTGTGCTTGCTGTGGAAAATCCTCCATGCCTGGACAGCCTGTGACCCAGTCTCCCACCCCCACCTCTGCGCAGGGGCAGCCGTGTTGTCGGCCCCATTCCCTCTCCCCTGTGCTCTTTGCATACTACAGAGGAGGACACAGGATTTACCCCAGCACATTTCAGCGGGAACCTGCCTGGCATGCTCTCTCCTTTGTGCATTAAGCAAGATTGTTTGAGTTCCACGCAGAACTCAAAGCTGAGCTCAGCTCAGGACGGATTGCAAGAGCTGCTGAGTGCTGGGCATCTCCCTGGGAGGACATGTGGTCAGCCTGGCCATGCTCCTGAAACCACAGATCCTGGGACTGCTCCCCCCACCATGCTTTCCTCTGGAGTGTGAGCTGGCCCAGGCCGGGGGCTGTAGGGAAAACAGGGAGGCTCAGAGGTGGTACCTGGATAACTAGGGAATCTCTCATTCCAGGCCCCTCCAGGTGCAAGAGACAGAAAACCCGATGCCAACTAGCCTCAGTAGGAGATTGACCGACTCCGCTAACTGAGCAGAGTGAACAAAATCAGGGAACGTTGGATCAGAACTTCAAAACCCAGTGTCAAGATCCTGTTTTCTCTGTACATCCTGAGGTTCCATATTCTTTGTATTGGTTAATATAACCCCAGCTCCTCCCTGAAAATGCTGCTGTACTGGTTTAACGACAACCCCTGTACTAGTTTATGTAACCGCAGCCCCTGTACTGGTTTATGCGACTGCAGCCCCTGCGCTGGTTTATGCGACTGCAGCCCCTGTGCTGGTTTATGTGACCACAGCCCCTGTATTAGTTTATATAATGACAATCCCTGTATTAATATATATAATGACAGTTCCTGTATTAGTTTATATAATGGCAGTTCCTGTTTTAGTTTATATATGGCAGCCCCTAAACTAGTTTACATAACAATTCCTGCATTATTTTACATAACGACAGTTCCTATATTAGTGTATATTAACGGCAGCCCCTGTATTTATATAATGACAGTTCCTGCATTAGTTTATATAACAACAGTCCCTGTATTAGTTTATATAATTATAGTTTCTATATTAGTTTATATAATGACAGATCCTGTATTAGTTTATATAATGACAGTCCCTATATTAGTTTATATTAAAGGCAGCCCATGGGTTTATATAATGATAGTTCCTCCATTAGTTTATATAATCACAGTCCCTCTATTAATTTATATAACAGTCCCTGTATTAGTTTATATATGGCAGTCCCTAAACTAGTTTATATAATGACAATTCCTGCATTATTTTACATAACGACAGTCCCTGTATTAATTTACAGAACGACAGTCCTGTATTTATATAACGACAGCGCTTGGACTAGTTTATGTAACGACAGACCCTGTGCTAGTTTATGTAACGACAGTCCTTGTACTAGTTTATATAATTAAAGCACCGGTATTACTTTACATAACCACCGCACCCCCGCAGGTGGCTGCCCCATCTCCAGGCCACATGCCCAGGTTCAGATCCCGCAGGAAAGGGGCTCGTTCTGGGGCCGCCCACACAGCTCCCAGGACTGTGATTGGACGGACATGAGTCATACGCACACTCTCAGCCAATCACATGAGTCCTGGCACTCGGGGCTCTGATTGGCAGGCCAGGCAGAGGGTGGGAACTGGTTCATAGGCTGGGCACTGGGTAGACGCAGGGCCGGACCCTGGGCACTGGCTCTTCTCACGTGCTCTCTAGGCTGAGCTCCCGTCCTGGGAAACCAGGAGCTCTCCGAGAAGCTGAGACCCCAGCCTGCTACCCTCACAAGGAAACAGTGTAGCTTCTGGTTCCCCAGGCCTCTGGACCCCCGGCTGAGACCCCACCTCGGGAGAAGCCCGTACAGAGGGACTGAGTGGGGATCAGGGCTCAGCCCCGGGGGGAAATGGGCCTGGGACACCCCTGGCGTGGGCTTACAAGGATTCCCTGGGAAGGAGGCCATCAGGCAGGTGCTCACACTGCGGACTGAGCGTGAGCCACACAGACCCGACCCCCTGCTGGCCGCTGCACCGGTCGGTGGTTGTCAGC
>NW_027402118.1:0-342 GCF_003265705.2 Callorhinus ursinus
GTAGGCCTATGGACACAAAGCCCATCAGTAGTAAACACAAAACCTGTACACATGTCTTCTGACTAGAACGTTGCCCTTTTCACATTGGACCCTGGGTAATTCTGACTCAAAATAAATCCTGACCTCAATCTGGAACTTTCTGCAGTAATCTCTCCTTTCCAATGTGGTAACAAGCATGTGTGGCTACTGGGCATCCAGAGTGTGGCTGATATAACGAGGGACTGATTTTTCAACTTAAGTACATGTGGCTAGTGGCTACGACAGTGGATGGCACCACTGTAAAATACCCACGAATACAAAGAGATCTACCTTGTAGCAAAAAAAAAAAAAAAAAAAAAAAAA
>NW_027402118.1:442-2223 GCF_003265705.2 Callorhinus ursinus
TATACTAAATGTAAATAGACTAAATCCTCTAATTTAAAGGCAGACTGGCAGCCTGGATTAAAGAAAAAACCACCAAGACTCAGCTATGTCTTGTTTATAAGAGACACTGAAATATAAGGGCACAGAAACATCAAAAGCAAAGGGACTGGAAAAAAGACATATTGTGCGGAAAATAAACTCTAAGACAGGGAGTGTTACCAGGGATAAAGACAGACAATACATAATAATAAGAGAGTCAGTTTGACGAAAAGACTTAATACTAAACATGTATATCTAACACAATTTCAAAATTCATTAAGCAAAAATTAACAAAACTAAAAGGAGAAATAGACAATCACAGTTGTAGATTTCAACAAATTTCTCTCCATAATTAACACAGCAAGAAGACAAAAATGATGAGTAAGAATATAAACACTATTTAATCCACTCAGCCTGACTGATATTTATGGAAACATCATCCAACCGCTGAAGCACACTCTTTTAAAGTATATTCAGAACTTTAAGAAAAGAGTATAACACGTCTGAATAAAATTCAAGTATACCATCTGTCCCCAAAGAAATGAAATCTGAAATTAATGACAAAAGACTAATAGAAAGTCCTCAAATATTTGGAGAATAAGCACAATTCTAAATAACAATTCTAAATAAAGGGAATTGGACAATATCTGAAGTGAATGAAACAAAACAATATGCAGGAAATGGCAGGATGCAAATAGAGCAGTCACGAGGAAAATTTATAGTTCTCAATGCATGTATTTGAAAACTTCTCAGAAAGGTTTATAATCAGTGATTTAAGCTTCTGTTGTGAAAAGTTATAAATTAAACCCAGAGTAGAAGAACGGAAAAGCAGAAATCAATGAAACTGAAAACAGAAAAAAAGAAAATATTAAGAAAGCCAAAAGTTGGTTCTTTGAAGTAAATTTTAAATATTAAACCCTTACAAGACATGAACAAGAATAAAACAAAGAAGGTTGCCTGGGTGGTTCAGTCGGTTAAGCATCTGCCTTTGGCTCAGGTCATGATCCCACGGTCCTGGGATCCCCCGCATCAGGCTCCCTGCTCTGTGGGGAGGCTGCTTCTCCCTCTCCCTCTGCTGCTCCCCCTGCTTGTGCTCTCTCGCTCTCTGTCAAATAAATAAATAAAATCTTAAAAGAAAAGAATAAAGCAAAGAAAATGCACATTACCAATATCAGGAATAAAAAGGGAGGCATCACCATAGATCCTTTTAGCCCTGGAAAGCGTTCTAGGGGATATCATATCCAACTTTACACCAACAAATGGGACAACTTATATGAAATAGACAAAATACTCAAAACACCCAACCTTCTAAAACTGAAGCAAGAAGTAGTTTAAGAATATGAACACCCATAACAAAGTGGCAGCAAGAGAAATTTAGAAAAAAAATCCCATTTACGAATGTACCAAAAATAATAAAATACTTTAGGGATAACTTTAACCAAGGAAATGAAAGACTTGTACTCTGAAAACGATCAGACCTTGATTAAAAACAAACAAACAAACAAACAAACAAACTAAAGATGACAGAAGCAAATGGAAATACATACTATACTCATGGACTGGAATAATTAATACTATGAAAATGTCCATAATTCCCAAAGCAATCAACAGATCTGTACCTCTGAAACAAATAATGCAATATATGTTAAGGAAAAAAAAGGAAGAAGATAGCAGGAGGGGAAGAATGAAGGCGAGTAAATCGGAGGGGGAGATGATCCATGAGAGACGATGGACTCTGAAAAACGAACTGAGGGTTCTAGAGG
>NW_027402118.1:2323-3611 GCF_003265705.2 Callorhinus ursinus
CTCTGAGAAACAAACTGAGGGTTCTAGAGGGGAGGGGGTGGGGGGATGGGTTAGCCTGGTGATGGGTATTAAAGAGGGCATGTTCTGCGTGGAGCACTGAGTGTTATGCACAAACAATGAATCATGGAACAGTACATCCAACTAATGATGTATGGTGATTAACATAACAAAAATTTAAAGTAAAAAAAACTAATGATGTAAGGTGTGGTGACTAACATAACAATAAAAAAATTTAAAGAAGAAGAACAAAGTTGGAGGACTCACACGTCCTGATTTCAAAACCCACTACAAAACTACAGTAATTAAAACTGTGTGATTCTAGCATAAAGACAGACATACAGACCAACAGAAAAGGATTGAAGATCCGGAAATAAACCTATACAACTACAGCCAATTGGCTTTCAACCTGGGTTCCAAGACTATTCAATAAGGAAAAAATGATTTCTCCAACAAATGGTGCTGGTAAAAGTGGATATCCCCATACAAAAGAAGAAAGTTGTCTCCCTATCTCACATCATACACAAAAATTAACTACAATGGATCAATGATATGAATATAAGTACTAAAATAATAAAACTCTTAGAAGAAAACATAAAGGTAAACCTTCACAGTCTTGCAGATGGCAACAATTTCTTAGATATGATACCAAAAGCATGAACAACAAAAAATATATAAATTTAACTTCATTAAAACTAAAATGTTGTGCATCAAAGGACACTATCAAGAAAGCAAAAGGAACAAAATATTTGCAAATCATATATCTGAGGAGTCTAATATTCAGAATATATAAAGAACTCTTAGGACACAACAACAAAAATATAAACAGCCCAATTTAAAAATGGGCAAAGAACTTGAATAGACTTTTTTTTTCAACAAATATGCAAAAAGATTCTCAACATCAGTAGTCATTAGGGAAATGCACACCAAAACTACAATGAAATATCACTTCATACTCATTAGAATGACTATAATAATTTAAAAAAAGAAAATAACAACTGTTGGTAAGGGTGTGGAAAAATTGGAACCCTCATACATTACCGGTGGGAATGTAAAGTGGTTCAGCTACTGTGGAAAATAGTTTGGTGGCTCATTAAAAAGTTAAACATAGAATTACCATATGAACCTGAAATTCTACTCTTAGGTATATATTCAAAGAAATGAAAATAATGCACGCACAAAAACTTGTAAACACATGCTCATAGCAGCACTATTTGCAAAAGCCAAAAGATGGAAACAGTACAAATGTCCATCAACAGAAAAATGGATACACAAATAGTGGTATATCCAT
>NW_027402119.1:0-3609 GCF_003265705.2 Callorhinus ursinus
TCAGCCCCTTATCTGAAATGTCATTTGCAAACATCTTCTCCCATCCTCTGGATTGCCTCTTAGTTTTGTTGACTGCTTCCTTTGCTGTGCAAAAGCTTTTTATCTTGATGAAGTCCCAAATGTTCATTTTTGCTTTTGTTTCTGCTGCTTTTAGAGACGTGACTTGAAAAAGTTCTTGTGGCCAATGTCAGAGATTATTGCCTATGTTCTCCTCTAGGATTTAATGGATTCTTGTCTCACATAGAGGTCTTTCACCCATTTTATCTTTGTGTATGGTGTAAGAGGATGTCTCATTTTATTCCTCTGCATGTGGTTGTCGAGGTTTCCCAGCACCATTTATTGAAGAGACTGTCTTTTTTTTCCCATTCGATGTTCTTTCCTACTTTGTCAAAGATTAGTTGACCATAGAGTTGAGAGTCCATTTCTGGGGTCTCTACTCTGTTCCACTGATCTATGTGTCTGTTTTTGTGCCAATACCATACTGTCTTGGCTACAGCTTTGTAATATAGCTTGAAGTCAGGCACTGTGGTACCTCCAGCTTTGGTTTTCTTTTTGAACATTCCCCTGGCAAATCAGGGTCTTTTCTGTTCCATAGCAATTTTAGCATTATTTGTTCCAGCTCTGTGAAAAATGTCAATGGTATTTTGAAAGAGATTGCATTGAAAGTGTAAATTGCTCTGGGAAGCATAGACATTTTAACGATATTTATCCTTCCAATCCATGAGCATGGGATGTTTTTCCATCTCTTTGTGTCTTCCTCAATTTCTTTCATAAGTGTTCTGTAGTTTCTAGAGTACAGATCCTTTACCTGCTAGGTTACGTTAATTCCTAGGTTTATTTTGGTTTTTGGAGCTGCTGTAAATGGAATTCTAATTATGGAACATTATTAAGATAAATAGCAAGACATCAAATCTAGACCCATAATAGCGTACCTGTAGTAAACACAAAAAGAAAAAGAATTCCTCCCCCTCCCCCGCAAGAGTAAAATCTTTAGAGCAACCAAAAATTGTGGGGAAAAGGAGCAGAGTGGGGAACAGATTATGTCCAAAGGAGAAACAGGCAGACAGCTAATTTCTAAAGAGCAATTATGAGAGACAAAGGGCAGTGGAATGACATTTTCTGTACGATCAAAGAAAGTAACTACTCACCTAGGATTCTCTATGCTGTGAAAATGTATATCAAGAGTAAGAGGAAATAAAGGCATTTTTATTTTTTTTTCAAGATTTTATTTATTTGGAAGAGAGTGAGAGAAGGAGTGAGAGAGGAAGAACAAGTGGGGGGAGGGGCAGAGAGAGAGGGAGAGTCAGACTCCACGCTGAGCAGTGAGCCTGAAGTGGGGCTCAATCCCAGGACCCTGGGATCATGACCTGAGCCAAAGGCAGACACGTAATCAACTGAGCCACCCAGGCGCCCAATAAAGACATCTTAAACAGAGATTCATTACCTGGCAGCTCTCGCTCATGGAAATTTTAAAGAACGTACATAAACCAACAGAAGAAAAATAATCCCAAATCGAAATTCTGAGATGGAAGAGGAGAGGGGAAAAAATAATTAAATATGTCCTTCAATTTGAATGAACACTGACAGTATCATATAAAAGTTATAAAAATGTTGAGTATTTTTTAAAGATACAAGAGAGAATTAAAACACAAAGCAACAATACACATAAGTTTGGAGCCATGTAAATTGAGTTAAAAGCATTCAAAACTCCTTGCATTATCATTATCCATGAACAGAGAGGACAAAATCCTCACCAAAATTTCATCATATCAAGAGTAGCAATGTATGAAACAGACGAATGAAATCACAACTAAATTCAGTTTACCTAAGAAATGCAAGGTTGGTTTGACATGAGCACTTAATGTAATTCACGACATTGACAAATTTTTAAAAAATTATCTCAATATATGCAAAACAAACATCTATTATCTTTCAACATTCATGATAAAACTTAGAAAACGAGTAGTAGAAGGGAACTTTGTTAATAAAATCGTAACAGAAAGACCCTAGGTGACCCCATAATAAATGCCCTTTGGTGTTCTCACCTTTTATAATCCTTTACCCTTAAGTGTAGCCAAGCTCTGTGACTTGACTCTAGCCATTAGAAAATGGCAAATGTAATGGAATTTTGCAGATACGATGGTTAATTTTGAGTTGATCAAAAGGGGATTATTCTATGTAAGCCTGATTTAAGCAGGTGAAACCCTTAAAAGAGGACTGAGCCCTCTCTGCAGTGAAATTCTCCTTGTTGGCCTCAGGAGGTAAGCAGCCATATTGGGGAAGCCTACCTGGCCAAGAACAAGGAACAACCTTGCTATAGACTATTTGTTCCCCCCACTCCCAAATTCATGTATTAAATCTTAATGTTCCATGTAATAGTATCTGGAGGTGGGGGCTTTGGGAAGTGATGAAGTCATGAAGGTGGAGCCCTCATGAATGGGATTAGTGCCCTTATAAATAAAGGATACCTGAGAGAGCTCCCTTGGCCCTGTGCCTTATGAGGAAACAGGAGGAAGACCAGCATCCATGAACCAGGAAGCCGGCCCTCACTGGACACTGAATCTGCCAGTGCCTTGATTTTGGACTTCCTAGCCTCCAGAATTGGGAGAAACAATATAATAAGACAGTTTAGCAAGATAGGTGAATCTAAGCTCAATATACAGAATACTGTTATTTCTATAAGCTAGCAACAAACAGGAAATGAAATTGATTTTTGAAAATAATATCTATAATGGGGTCAAAAGTATTCAATTACTGGGAATAAATCTAAAAAACATCGGCAGGACCTTTATAGGAAATTTTTTAACATTGAGAGTTAATCAACTGAAATACTGTTAGGAAAACTCAGTATTATGTCTTTTCCCTATAAAGTATTTATAGATTCAATGCAATTCTAATCAGAATCTTTGCTTTGTAAAGCTTGACAAGTTGATTATAAAAGACCTATGGAGCCTTTTCTCCTCTCTCTTCTTTCTATTCCCAAATTTTCAGTTCAAAAGCATAGAAACAGGGAGCTGTGGTGGCCCAGAGTGTGGTGTTCGAGCCTGGCTAGAATGGGAAAGGCATAAAAGTGGGAGAGCCACCCTGCACAGTGTTGGAACACCCCTGAAAGGTCAACAACAGAGAATGTGGTATCACGGACTGAAGGGAAAGAACAGCCCAGCAGGGGGTTTTCAGAGCCTGTGGGGGCAGTAAATCATCTGCAGAAGACGTGGCCTGGCATAGGGTGTCTGAGAAAGGAGATATTTATATGTCTCAAATTACTTCCCCTAAAATACTAGAGTTATAAAGTGGAAAGTTAACATTCCAGAGGAGAAACCTGGCAGATATTACCTCCAGGATCAATGCTCACATCACCAACAATGGGAGAAATCAAACTTGTAGGTCACATGATAGGATGCAATGAGAAGAGTAGAGGACCACTTCAGTCATACTCTTGCTAAAAATGTATGATCTGAATTTTTTTTAAGTTTTTTTTTTTTTAATTTGTCAGAGAGAGAGAAAACACAAACAGGGGGAGTGGCAGGCAGAGGGAGAAGCAGGCTCCCCACTGAGCAGGGAACCCGATGCAGGACTTGATCCCAAGACACCAGGATCATGACCTGAGCT
>NW_027402120.1:0-3608 GCF_003265705.2 Callorhinus ursinus
GTTTTTCCTTCAGTAACACTGACTTACTCCAAGTATTATTTGAAGAAGCTATCTGAAATGATTTTCTCAGCAAGTTGGTGACACATACCTTTGGCTTGTTTTAATGACTACCTTCATTTCTCTGTCATAGCTACCACCAGTAGTCTGTTTGGTCTGGTTTGCTTGTTTGGTTGTCAATTAACCTAAATCAAAACTACAGGCAACGTTTCTTCCAGCTTTTCTGTTTCTACAAACTTATTTTGTTGTCGAAATACCTAGGTTTCTCTAAAGCTTAGATATCATTTTTGGTGGGCTTTAATAAGCCCTTCTCTAACTTAATGCGGTATGAGCAGTAGGCCCTTTAATTTCTTCTCATTCCAGGAGAGGTTTACCCATTGCCCTTTCAATACCTCATTATGTCTCAGAGAGTTTGAAATCCTTGTATCTTTTCCTTCCATCAACAGAAAATAAAGACTTAGAAGAACATGGCACTAGCAGCATTGTCTTGGAATCATGTATTTACACATTCCTATCCCCAGAGTATAAATGTTCTCTTTTTCATGTTTTTATCTGAGGTATCTGTCATGTTATTTGGCACATGGCTGATGTGCTAAAATATTTGCTGCTCTAAGTCAGCTAGTGTGTTACCCTGTGAGTTTCCTTTGCTAGGCAGAAAAGAAATTCTCAGCTATTTGCTTCCCCAACTTTTCTTTCTTTTGCTTCCTATTCTTTCTGACCAATATTGTATACTATCATTTACCTTAAATTCATTAATTCCCCTAGGAAGCATGTTACTTGTGATCAGATACATTTGCTTTCTGAGACAATTTTCTGACTAGAAGAATTTCAGGAGGGAAACATTCCTTAAATCTATTTAAGAAAATCTTAACACATATCAATTTCCTGATAAGAATGCAATGTCAGGTACTCAGATTCTATAAAGCCCTGAAAAATCTACACTTAGTCAAAGATGGAGCATCTTCATATGATTTTCTTTCTACAGCTTTTTTGAAGGATTAAGTAAATGAGTATAGCATCCATAATCTCTCTTACCTGCATTACATACCCAGACGTAATGACTAGCTCTTAGGGAACGTTTTACCTGTGGCTCTTAACACAAGCACTGTCTGCCAAACAAACTGCTTCCCAATCAAAATCTCACTGTTAGCTTCTGACCAGCCAGTTTCTGCACAGGTATTTATATTTGAATATAGTCCCATTGTCATTTACTTGGATCTTTAGGTCCATAGTACTTTAGCTTCCAGAATGATAGTGAAGTAAAACAGCCACATGTTAACTTGTGGATCCTATCTTTTTCAGGAATCTTACTCCAATGTTTACTCCCTAAGAGAACACTGTCCCGGTTTTCCTTCTACCTCAATGGCTACGCTGCCTCTTTTTTGCATTATCAATATGGCTGCTTCACTTCAAACATTCCATTTAGGAATTTCTTGATGCTTGGTTCTACACTCTGGTTTCTCTTTATTTTCTCCTAAGCAGACTTATATGCACCAATAACTCTACCAACCACCATAGGACAGGGCTCCCACATGTCTATCTCTAGCCAAGACCTGTACTTCATGCTCTGGGCATATATAGGCAACTGCTTACTTGTCATTTGGGGTAGGGGGATGTCTTAAAAGGCACTTCAGACTCAACTTGACCAAACTAAATTCATGATTGTGTTGCTCAAGACTGTTCCTATTTCTTGGTTTCCTCCTTCAGTGAAGAGCCCAATTATCTACTTAGTAGTACAAACCAGAAAACTAGAACTCATCCTTTTCAACTATTTCTTTTCCCTTATCAAATCTATCACCAAGTGTTGTCCATTATATGTCCTAGCCAGAATTGTCTCCCTTCTCTGTAAGTGTGAAACACCCTGGTCCAAGCTACTGGTCTCACTAAAGTGTTATAAAATGCTACTGCATTTATCCACCTACCTCTTCTCTTGCTTCCTTGTAAGGCTTTCTCCATGTGGCATAGGACATAAATCTACTAACATGATGTAGAACAGCTCTTCTCAGGGTCATTTAGGGATCCATTCAGGGGTTCCACAAGGTAAAAATTATTTTCTTAATACCACTACAGTTTGTCATCCTCATTCTTTCTCAGTGCCCTGGAGTTTTCCAGGGCAAACTGACCTGTGATATTATAACAGAACAAATGTGAGAATCCAGATCTTCTTCTTTTTATTATTATTATTATGTTATGTTAATCACCATACATTACATCATTAGTTTTTGGTGTAGTGTTCCATGATTCATTGTTTGCGTATAACACCCAGTGCTCCATGCAGAACGTGCTCTCTTTAATACCCATCACCAGGCTAACCCATCCCCCCACCCCCTTCCCCTCTAGAACCCTCAGTTTGTTTCTCAGAGTCCATAGTCTCTCATGGTTCGTCTCCCCCTCCAATTTCCCCCCCTTCATTCTTCCCCTCCTGCTATCTTTTTTTTTTTTTTTTAACATATAATGTATTATTTGTTTCAGAGGTACAGGTCTGTGATTCAACAGTCTTACACAGTTCACAGCACTCACCATAGCACATACCCTCCCCAATGTCTATCACCCAGCCACCCCATCCCTCCCACCCCCCACCACTCCAGCAACCCTCAGTTTGTTTCCTGAGATTAAGAATTCCTCATATCAGTGAGGTCATATGATACATGTCTTTCTCTGATTGACTTATTTCGCTCAGCATAATACCCTCCAGTTCCATCCACGTATTTGCAAATGGCAAGATTTCATTCCTTTTGATGGCTGCATAATACTGCATTGTATATATATACCACTTCTTTATCCATTCATCTGTCAGTGGACATCTTGGCTCTTTCCACAGTTTGGCTATTGTGGACACTGCTGCTATAAACATTGGGGTGCACATACCCCTTCGGATCCCTACATTTCTATCTTTGGGGTAAATAACCAGTAGTGCAATTGCTGGGTCATATGGTAGTTCTATTTTCAACTGTTTGAGGAACCTCCATACTGTTTTCCAGACTGGCTGCGTCAGCTTGCATTCCCACCAACAGTGTAGGAGGGTTCCCCTTTCTCCGCATCCCTGCCAACATCTGTCGTTTCCTGATTTGTTAATTTTAACCATTCTGACTGGTGTGAGGTGATATCTCATTGGGGTTTTGATTTGGATTTCCCTGATGCCGAGCGATGTTGAGCACTTTTTCATGTGTCTGTTGGCCATTTGGATGTCTTCTTTGGAAAAATGTCTGTTCATGTCTTCTGCCCGTTTCTTGATTGGATCATTTGTTCTTTGGGTGTTGAGTTTGATAAGTTCTTTATAGATTTTGGATACTAGCCCTTTATCTGATATGTCATTTGCAAATATCTTCTCCCATTCTGTTGGTTGTCTTTTGGTTCTGTTGACTGTTTCTTTTGCTGTTCAAAAGCTTTTTATCTTGATGGAGGTCCCAATAGTTCATTTTTGCCCTTGCTTCCCTTGCATTTGGCAATGTTTCTAGGAAGAAGTTGCTGCGGCTGAGGTCAAAGAGGTTGCTGCCCGTGTTCTCCTTTAGGATTTTGATGGACTCCTGTCTCACATTGAGGTCTTTCAACCATTTTGAATCTATTTTTGTGTGTGGTGTAAGGAAATGGTCCAGTTTCATTCTTCTGCA
>NW_027402121.1:0-3608 GCF_003265705.2 Callorhinus ursinus
TGAATCATGGAACACTACATTAAAATCTAATGATGTAATATATGGTGATTAACATAACAATAAAATTTTTTTAAAAACACAAAATGCCTACATTAAGATTTAACTTTTAGAGAATGAGGGGCAAGATGGTGGAGGAGTGGGGCACTCCGTTTTAAGCAGTCCCCTGAATTTAGCTGGATATCTACCAAACCAGTCTGAACACCCACAAAATCAGCCTAAGATGTAAGATTATATGTCTGGATCTCTATGGGGCAGAGGATCTTCAGTCCAGAGCTACAAAGGAAGAAGTTGTGATTGCTGGACACATATCAGAGGATACACAGAAGGGGGAGGGGCCCACCTGAAGCTACCCACTGAAAAGTAAAATAATACCCTAGTGCAAAAGCGTCCTGCACCTGGGGACCAGCAGTAGCTTGCAAAGCGGTGGTGGTGGGATGGGAAGCGCCGGATAACAGCACTGGAACAGAATCCAGGAGCTTAAGGGGCAAACGCCAGACCAGTGACCACTCGTGCAGACCTATGCCTGCAGACCTAGGGGGCTGGCCTGCCACACCCGCCCAGACCAGGATCCCTCCCGGTTTTGGTGGCACAGGGGGCAGAGACAAGTGGGGGCCTGGGTGGATCGCTGAGAGGATTTCTGATGGGTGTGCACTGCCTCTGGGAGGCTGTGGTTTTCAGCGGCGCTTACAGAGGGGGAGACTGTGTGTTCTGGAGGGTTCAGAGAGGAGCAGACTGTGGCTTCTCTCCTCTGGGGCGGAGGTCCGGGTGCAGACATTTTCCTTTGCCCTGACCCTCCAAAAAGGTGCAAAAAGCCACCAGGGAACAAAAGCCACCAGAGAACAAAAGCCCCAAAACCTGGTTTCCATGGAGCCCAGCCCCTTGATAGGGGGCAGGGGATCTCCAACGAAGCAGGGGTGCCTGAAAAACAACGTGGCAGGCCCCTCCCCCAGAAGACAAGATGGAAGAACAAGAGGACAACTGGAGGATCCCCATAAAACTGTAAAACCCCAACACCAGGGGAAAACAGTATACTGAACTCCTCATGGTGTTGCCTCATGGCCTGTGTATTTCTTAGATACAACGTTTTTATTCTTTCTGTTTCTTCTCTGTTTTTTCTTTTTACCTCTTAGCATTTCCACTAGATGCTTAATACAACATAGTCCATAGAAACTTTTTAATTTCTACTGTTTCACACATATACTTATTTTCTTTCTCTTTTTCTATATATATGGATATAAGCTTCAATGTAATCCTTCTTTCTCTATTCAATACATTCAATACTACCTTTATATATATACCAGTTTTAATTTCCCTGTAACTCTGGGAAGTAGTGTTCTCTAACAAAGAGAAAAAAATACACCCAGGAAGAACTGAAACACCCTACCTCACCCACATTAAGAGATCATAGCTTCCCCTAACCCCCCCCCTTTTTTCCCTAATTTTATAAATCTTATTCTTGGGTTGTATTTTGGCTGGGTTTTCTTGGTGGTGGCTTCCAATCGCTCTGAACTTTCCCAGGGTGCACCTTGCTTGGATTGTGGTTGATATTTTTGACTCTGTACATTCCCTCAACCACCCCTCAACAGAATGACTAGGAGGAAGAACTCCCAACAAAGAAAAGAACCAGAGGCAATGGCCTCTCCCGCAGACCTAATGGATATGGATATAAGCAAGATGTCAGAAATAGATTTCAGGGTAACAGTTATGAAGACAATAGCTAGGCTGGAGAAAACCATTAACAGCAACATAGATTCTCTAATGGCAGAAATGAGAGCTAATCAGGTCCAAACTTAAAAATGCTATAAATGAGATGCAATCTAAGTTAGATACTCTAACAGCTAGGGTAAATGAGGCAGAAGAATGAATTAGTGATCTAGAAGACAAACTGATAGAAAGGAAGGAACAGGAGGACGCCTGGAACAAACACCTTAAAATCCCTGAAAACAGAATTAGAGAAATAAATGATGCCATGAAACATTCCAATGTCAGAATTATTGGGATCCCTTAGGGGGTGGGGAGAAAGAAAGAGAGGACTAGAAGATATATTTGAGCAAATCATAGTTGAAAACTTCCCTAATCTGCGGAATGAAACAAACATTCGTGTCCTAGAGGTGGAAAGGACCCTTCCCAAGATCAAGGAGAACAGACCAATGCCCCGGCATGTATTAGTAAAACTCACAAACCTTAGAACCAAGGAAACCATCTTAAGGGCAGTGAGGGGGAAGAGATTCCTTACATACAGAGGGAGGAACATCAGAATAACGTCAGACCTCTCCACAGAGACCTGGCAAGCCAGAAAGGGCTGGTAAGACATATTCAGGGTACTAAACGAGAAGAACATGCAGACAAGAATACTTTATCCAGCAAGGCTGTTATTCAGAATGGATGGAGAGATAAAGAGCTTCCAGGACCAGCAGAAACTGAAAGAATATGTGACCACTAAGCTGGCCCTGTAAGAAATATTAAGGGGGGTGGGGTTCTATAAAAGGAGAGAGACTCCAAGAGTGATACAGAACAGAAATTTATAGAGACAATCTATAGGAACAAAGTCTTCACAGTCAACATGAAGACAATAAAATCATATCTTTCAATAATGACTCTCAACGGGAAGGGTTGAGATGGCACTAAATGCTCCCATAAAATGGCACAGGGTTGCAGATTGGATAAAAAGACAGGACCTATCCATATGCTGTCCACAAGAGACTCATTTTGAACCTAAAGATACAACCAGACTAAAAGTGACAGGATGGAGAAACATTTTTCATGCCAACAGACAAAAAGAAAGCTGGGGTAGCAATTCTCATATCACACAAATTAGATTTTAAGCTAAAGACTGTAGTTAGAGATACAGAAGGACACTATGTCATTCTTTCTTTTCTTTTTTTATTGTTATGTTAATCACCATATATTACATCATTAGTTTTTGATGTAGTGTTCCACGATTCATTGTTTGTTCATAACACCCAGGACTCCATACAGAATGTGCCCTCTTTAATACCCATCACCAGGCTAACACATCCCCCTACTCTCCTCCCCTCCAGAACCCTCAGTTTGTTTTTCAGAGTCCATCATCTCTCATGGTTCGTCTCCCCCTCTGACTTACTCCCCTTCATTCTTCCTCTATCTTCTTCTTTTTTTTTTCTTAAAATATGTTGCGTTGTTTCAGAAGTACAGATCTGTGATTCAACAGTCTTGCACAATTCACAGCGCTCACCGAAGCACATACCCTACCCAATGTCTATCACCCAGCCATCCCATCCCTCCCACCCCCAACCACTCCAGTAACACTCAGTTTGTTTCCTGAGATTAAGAATTCCTCATATCAGTGAGGTCATGTGATACATGTCTTTCTCTGATTGACTTATTTCACTCAGCATAACACCCTCCAGTTCCATCCACGTCGTTGCAAATGGCAAGATCTCATTCCTTTTGATGGCTGCATAATATTCCATTGTGTATATATACCACCTCTTCTTTATCCATTCATCTGTCGATGGACATCTTGGCTCTTTCCACAGTTTGGCTATTGTGGACATTGCTGCTATAAACATTGGGGTGCATGTACCCCTTCGGGTCCCTACATTTGTATCTTTGGGGTAAATACCCAG
>NW_027402122.1:0-3606 GCF_003265705.2 Callorhinus ursinus
GATTGTTTAGTTGTTTAGTTAAAAGGATACAATCCAGGAAGAGACAGTTGGAAGAGATAAATAGGGCAAAGTATGTGGGGGAATGGCTGTGGAGCTTCGTGTTGTCTCAAGACCCCGACCCTCCCAGCACTGCCATGAGCTCACCAACATGGAAATCCTGTGGTTTCCATGTGCATTTCCCTAAAGGCTAGTGATGTTAAGCATATTTTCATGTGCCGACTGCCATTGACATATCTTCTCTGGTGGTCTGTTCAAATCTTTTGCCTTTTTAAAAATTTTCATTGTCTTTTTATTTTAGAGTTTTGAGAGTTCTTTTTATATACCGAAAATAAGCCCTCTATCAGATATATGCTTTGTAAATATTTTCTCCCCGTCTGTGGCTTTTTTTAATTCTCTAAATAGTGTCTTTTTAAATTTTGATTAAGTTCAATTAATGTGTTCTTTTGTAGATCATTCTTTTGGTGTCGTATCTAAGAAATTTTTGCTTAACTTAAGGTCTCAAAGATTTTCTTTGATGTTTTCTTCTAGAAGTTTTAGAGTCTTAGGTTTTACATTTAGGGCTATGGTCCCTTTGAGTTAATTTTTATTTATGGTAAACTATGGATTGACGCTCGTTTTTTTGTATGTGTATATCTAGTTGTTGAAAAGACTCTTCTTTCTCTACCGTGGCTTCATATCTCTGAAGAAAATCAGTTGCTGCATATGTACGGTTCTACTTTTGAGCTCTGTTTTGTTCCTTTGAACAATTTTGCTTGACACTATTACCACACTATCTTACTACGTACAGCTTACAAGAGGTTTTGAAATTAGGTAGTGTGCATCTTTCAAATTTTTTTTCAAAGCCGTTTTGGCTATTTTAGGTCCTTAGCATTTCCATGTGAATTTTAGGATCACCTTATTGATTTATAAAACAAATCCTGCTGGAATTTTTATTGTGATTATGTTGAATCTATAGATAATTTTTTTTAAAAAGTTTTTTTTTTATTTTAAGTAATCAACATGGTGCTCGAACTTACTACCCCAAGGTCAAGAGTCACACGCTCTACTGACTGAGCCAGCCAGGAGCCCCAATTCTATAGATCAATTTGAGGAGACATGACATCTCAACAATATCGAGTCCTCTGAACTATTAACGCAGTGTATCTTTCCAACAAAATCTATTTAAGACTTGTTTAATTTCCCTTGGCAATGTTTTAGTCTAAGTGTGCAGGTCATTTGTCAATATTTTGTCAAAATTATTCCTAAGGATTTCATCTTTTGATATTATTATAAATGTTATTTAATTTCAATTTTCAATTATTCATTGATAGTATATAGAGATATAATTATTTTCTGTGTATTAATTATGCATCCTGAAACCTTGGTGAACTTACTTATTGATTCTAGCAGACACTAGACACTCATCTACAATAGTATCAACAGTGGTAACAGCAAATGACATTAGTTCCTATTCTAAACTTTGATTGTTAGAACAAAGTTTTCCATGCTAAAGACAAAAAAAAAAAAATCCAAACCTTGTTGCAGAATTGTTAAACCATTTTGATTACTATCAGAACTATCTAGCCTAAAGAATTTATATAGTCCTCACTTGTGAAAATTCATTCTGGATAGAAGAAATCTCAGAGACATATAACTTCTCCTATAGCAACAATGAGTCATAAAGTTGTCTGCATGTATATGTGTTCTTTTTTAGGCATTTGATATATTTTCTGATTAAGACAGCTTGGCGGTTTGTTCATATTACCAAAGTTGTTTATTATCATTAATGAACCATTTCTCTAGTCAGTCAAAACCACCGTATCCCTCTGAAGTGCATTGTGTTTTGTATATGAAGAGCACAGCACATTTTAATTGTGACTGACATAGGGGTTTCATAAATGAGTAAGAGTCTTTAAGGTTCAGGCTTATAGAGAAAGAAATATACACAATTGATTTGCCACAAGGTAGAATAAGGCTGTTGTCTAAGAAGTCCAGAGAAAGTTCTGGCTAAAATCCAAGTACATTTTCAGTTAATTAAGGGAATCAGGAAATGTTACTTGAAGATAGCCTTTGTGTGTTCAGCCTTAAAATTTGAATATGGTTTTGGATGGGCCCCATTTGAGGAGTCTATTTTAGGAAGGGGGGCATGCTGTGTAAGTAAAGACAGGAGGAAATTGCAAAATATATTCTGGGGAATGCTGATGGCACTCTGTCGCCTGAGGTTATAATATACAATATAGTTTGGTAATAGTGGACAGTTAGAACATTGAGATAACATCTTGTAGGAACTTGCTGTGGGACTTTGGAACAGAGGAGTGATATGTTAGAACTATGTTTAAAGGAAAACAATCTAAGATGAATGAATAGCCCAAGATTTGGGCGAGGAGATGCTTTGGAAAACAATTGCTAGAGGAAATGAAGACCTGAGCCAGGACCATGCTGTGGGCCCAGAAAAGAAAATAGTCTCATGACCCTGGAGTCCACATGAATTAGCAAGTGATTGGATGTTGGGCTTGAAGGACAAGATGTGGGCAAATGATTTTGCAATTTCTAGGTCAGGTTGATGGAGGAATAGTAGGGTGGACAGAATAAGTTGCAATGCCAGATTAACTGGACTCAGAGGGAAAAGGAAGTGAAGAAAGAGTTTAATTTTGGACATCATAATGATAGAAGTTTTTTCTAGTAACTGTCCAGGACCACCACTGTTTCCCTCTACCTCCAACCCTGTGTGTGTATGAGTTACAATGATATTGAATATTGTACTTGTTTTCAGGGGTTGATGATGGGATTGCAGGTAGAGGTGGATTGTAACACAGTTTTCAAGTGTTGATCTAGTATTCCCATCAAAAAATAATTATTAGTGTTTAGATGCTAATTCCAGGAAAAACCACACAGAATTAAAAATCAACAGCTTCCTATCTCCTGTTTCAGGATCTCACTCTTCTGTTCAAGAGGCCCTCTTCCAGGATCATAAGCCCCTTGCAGCCAGGGACTGAATCTTCTTCAACTTTGTAAGATCATTTCTTGGCACAGTGCCCAGAACATAGTAGCAGAGTAGGCACTTAATAAATGTTTGTTGATTGAATGACTGACTTTACACTTGTGGCATAAATGAGCCTATAATGGCCCCTGTATATTAACCCTATGTTGTCTACTTCTTCACAGCAGGTCAGGACCATTAGCTCAAAAGCCTGCTTAACACCGAACTCAAATTCTGGCACATGCAATTCTTTTCAATATGCCTAAATAAATGAGCTTTTTAGTTATTTGGAGCCTGCCTGCTTTGCATATTCCATGAAACTACACCAAACATCTGTTAGCCTTAGATAAACGAACCCTGGAATTATAAAAACCCCAAGTTACTGCTGCCCTTCCAACTGTCTGACCCTGAGACCCCCCATTATGCTGCAGAGTGACATCACCTAGACAGGTAGCCTCCCATCTCTGATTCCTCTCTCTCCCTGGAGTTCCCTTGCTTTCGTCCTCTTTTGGGTGGTGGTCCCATGCCACTGTCTCTGGAGGGTTTCATAATTGGAGAGACTTTCCCTCCACACCTCTGCACCCCTTCCCCAAGCAAACCACTCAAAGCACCACCCAAATGAAGTTCATTGTGTGCTCCTGCCACCT
>NW_027402123.1:0-856 GCF_003265705.2 Callorhinus ursinus
TTTAATGGGTCTCAAAATTCTGTGACAGATTTTTGGTCAAGTTGTTTCCATTAAAAAGTACTGATTTTAAAAACTAATAACTTAAAACCGCCACACACACACACACACAAAACATGGTCCACAAAACATTCTCCTTTCCTTCTGAAGGTTTTACGATGCATTGTTATCATTAACCAGTCTTTTACTATTAAACTTAAATGGCCAATTGACACAAACAGTTCTGAGACCGTTCTTCCACCACTGATTAAGACTGGGATGGCAGGTATTGGGGATAATATTCATTTAGCCTTCTGAGCTTTCTGGGCAGACTTGGTGACCTTGCCAGCTCCAGCTGCCTTCTTGTCCACTGCTTTGATGACACCCACAGCAACCGTCTGTCTTATGTCACGAACAGCAAAGCGGCCCAGAGGAGGATAGTCAGAGAAGCTCTCAACACACATAGGCTTGCCAGGAACCATATCAACGATGGCAGCATCACCAGATTTCAAGAACTTGGGACCATCTTCCAGCTTTTTTCCAGATCGACGATCTATTTTGTCCTTCAGCTCAGCCAACTTGCAAGCAATGTGAGCCGTGTGACAATCCAGCACAGGTGCATATCCAGCACTGATTTGGCCTGGATGGTTCAGGATAATCACCTGAGCCGTGAAGCCAGCTGCTTCCATTGGTGGGTCATTTTTGCTGTCACCAGCCACATTGCCACGACGAACATCTTTGACAGATACGTTCTCGACATTGAAGCCCACATTGTCCCCAGGAAGAGCCTCACTCAAAGCTTCATGGTGCATTTCAACAGACTTTACTTCAGTTGTAACATTGACTGGAGCAAAGGTGACCACCATCCCAGGTTTAAGAA
>NW_027402123.1:956-3606 GCF_003265705.2 Callorhinus ursinus
CAGCATGTTGTCACCGTTCCAACCAGAAATTGGCACAAATGCTACTGTGTCGGGGTTGTAGCCAATTTTCTTAATGTAGGTGCTGACTTCCTTAACAATTTCCTCGTATCTCTTCTGGCTGTAGGGTGGCTCAGTGGAATCCATCTTGTTAACACCAACAATTAGTTGTTTTACACCCAGTGTGTAAGCCAGAAGGGCATGCTCACGGGTCTGCCCATTCTTGGAGATACCGGCTTCAAATTCACCAACACCAGCAGCAACAATCAGGACAGCACAGTCAGCCTGAGATGTGCCTGTAATCATGTTTTTGATACAGTCTCTGTGTCCTGGGGCATCAATGATGGTCACGTAATACTTGCTGGTCTCGAATTTCCACAGGGAGATATCAATGGTGATACCACGTTCACGTTCAGCTTTCAGTTTATCCAAGACCCTCATCCCACACTCTCACTTTCATTCCTGGGAGAAGTCCCCAAGATTCTCCTGAACATCCAGACTCACAGCAAAGCCATAACATATGAAGGATGCCTCAGCCAGACATTTGATGTTAATGTAAATGTTGGGTATTCATCCTTTCTGATGGCTGAGTAATATTCCATTGTATATATGGACCACATCTTCTTTATCCATTCATCTGTTGAAGGGCATCTCGGCTCTTTCCACAGTTTGGCTATTGCAGACATTGCTGCTATGAACATTGGGGTGCATATGGCCCTTCTCTTCACTACCTCTGTGTCTTTGGGGTAAATACCCACTAACTGGGATTTAAATAAAAATCTTAAAACATGAGTAGTTTCAAAGCAAAATTATATGGAAACTCAAACACTAACTGAAACAGGATATAAAATAGCAGTAATTTCCTGATAACCTTGATTATAATTAAATTGTCAAAGACCTAGAAATAAAATAATGTAACAAAGAATGTTCCTAGAACATTCTGGCCCATGGAAGATGCTCAGTTATTATTTGTTGAATGAATCAGGAAATAGGTCTCAAAGTATATGGACATTTACCATATAGCAAAGTTGTATTTCGATTTAGTTGGAATGGATTAAACTGCTAAATAAAAGCCGGCATAAATGCATATCCAACTGGAAGAGTATGAAATAGGGCCCTCCCATCAGAATTCTACAAAAAAAACAGACAAATTATGACCTCAGTGTAATAGCAACCAATACAATATAGATGAACATCAAGAAAACTACATATAAAATTTACAGGTGGCCAAATTCATCTTAATAAAGTAAGAAAATCAGAAGTAAGAAGATAGATACATTTTAATTAAATTTTAAAGTTTTATGGTCAAAATATTTTCTGAAAGTTAATTGAGAAACAATTGTTTAAGGAAATCGCTTGAAATGCTGAAAACTGAAATTAAAAAAAAAGAAGGAGGTGGGTAACTTATGGTCATAGAAAAATAAAAACCAATCAGAAAGGTCATCAAATACATAGTTTGCTAAAACAGGGATAGTTTAAGAAAACAACAAGAAATGTCTCTCTCACCCAGCAGCCAGGGGAACAAACTTACAGAGCTGTTACATTGTTTGTGGTTGGAATTTTTAAACTGGTGGCCAAGGGGTTACTGTGAATTTGCTGGCAGGAAAGTAAGTGTTACAAGGTTGAAGGCAGAACCTGAAGGCAGCTGGGTTCCAAATACTGATATTCTTTAACTCAGGGTTTCTCTGTCTCTGCACATGGACATTCTGGCCAGATCCTGCCCTGGGGTGGGGTGTATCCTGTGCATTGTAGGGTGTTTAGACATTCCTGTCCTCCACGCACACCTCTCCAGTGTGACAGGCAAAGCTGGCTCCAAACAGTGATCAGTGACCCCCCAGGGGACAAAATCATACCCAATTAGAACCACACATTGAGTGTAACAATCTCAAACTACTTTTTCCAGCATTGCTATAATAGCAATTTAATGATAAAGAACATGAAAGACCACCAAAAGTGTGAGTAGCAGTCACTCTGTGGAATTGATATTAGCACTGAATAAATACATTAATTATTTAATCAAGCAAACAAAGAAACACAGTGATCACTCATTTTGAGTTGAGTTGAGTTGAATTGGCTCTCAGGTGATGAGGGGTCAATGTTCTTGGTTTCCATTCTCTCTGACCGTGTCATCCACTGTCCACTGGGATGTTGGACTCACCTGCTGGGGTGTCTGGCAGGAAGACGTCCTTGTGGAAGTGTGGAAGTCTGAATTCCTCCCTGGACAGCAGATGATGGGGGTAAAGCTCTGTCCTCAGTTGATGGCAGCAGGAAAGAGTAAAGCATCAGCCCCCAGCCAGAATTAGGACTCAGAACAAAGAGAGAAAAACCATGGCCCTTCCTGTCCAACGTTGTACAGGGTGACAGACTAGAGATAAGGACGTATTTACAACTCCCTGTGTCTGCTCATTAGGCACACTTCCCTCTTGTGACTCCAGCATGGTTCCCAAGTGGAAAACTGTTTTGCACACAAAGGAATTTTTTCTAATGAACCTCTGTTCCCAAGAGACCCATTTAGAAGTAGTGAATCCAGTTTTTTTTTTCACTCTCTTTCTCTGAACTTGCCCCCTTCCTGATGTGTGAATCTCCTAGCACCTTCTCTCAGCTCTGACGTATAATTTTCTCCAAGTCTACGACCCAGGAACCCACTTGGATT
>NW_027402124.1:0-3605 GCF_003265705.2 Callorhinus ursinus
TTCTCTACCGTGATGAGTTTTCGAGGGAGGTGGCACTGTCTTCACGCCGGCACGCACACACAGGGCCACGCGAATAGCTTCATGGAACAAAAGGTGGCTGAGATCTGCCTTCTGTACGCTCCTGTTCCTTTTCGGTTTAACGGATGGGACCCGTTCCCCGGACTCTCCTTAAAGAACACCGTGAAATTCCTCCAACGGCGAGAAAGAACGGGAATATAGCTAAAGTTCAGTAACTCTACAGCTTTGATTCTTTGTGGTAGCTCCCGGGTTCCTAGGCATCCGCGCACCCAGACTACAACAGGGCTAACCTCCTAAAACAAGAGGTGAGTTGAGAGCAGCCTTCCTGAGAGCCCTCTCTCTCAGTCAGGGTAACGTCTAGGTCCCATTTCTCATGCTTCCCAAAAACACACAGCACATCAAGTTTGCGCTCAGGAAGGGCATTCTTGGCTGAGGCCCGGGGTCTCTACCGTTTTGTTCCTTTGCGCTAGGTGGATGGCACTTAGGATGAAAGCCCACAGGGGCCAGACGACCCAGCCGCCCTAAAGAGAGGTGCTTTGGCCTCAGCGCTTCTTTTTCCCTTGGAATTCTGCTGGGACCGACTCCCCACAGTGGCACACAAGCACAGTTGAAAAGGTTGCCACCCTGTGGAGAGGGGACTTGAGGGGAAGCTGGGCTTCCTTACAGGCCTGTTTCTTACAAGTCAGTGCTGAGCACTGAGCGTTCCAAACACACGTGGAGGAGCTTCAAGTAGCAAGACCGGAGCCGAGCCGAGAGGAGCCTTTCGCAACGGCCTGCTTCTCCCTCGCTTTTACGAATGGGAAGGGTCCGCCAGCCTCTCACCCACAGTACCCCGTACACGGCTTCCTCCCTCCGAGACGTGAGAGTACTGCACGGGAGACAAACACCGTTTTCTGGACGAGACTCATGATGCGGCAGAAGGCAGAACAGGACGCCCACGTGTTTGAGGAAGCCAGCCCCGCGAACCACTTCTCCAGGCAAGTCTAATTGATAGTGTGCTAACTCCAAGCAGCAACAGTGTAGAGAGACCAGGCTTCAGGTACCACTCGAGGTAGGTGGTTGCCTTTCAGCCTGCACGCACACACGTTGCAATGGTATTAGCCGCAGAAAGGAGAGCTGAGTCGAGAGGTGTCTTTGGCAATAGCCTTTTTATCCATCGGGTTCACATCTGGAGGCCTTTCCCCGGGCACACAGGCCCAGTGCCGGTATACAGCTTCCTCCCCCCCCCACCCCGCCCAGAGATCGGCGGAAACAAAGCACGGGTTCCCCACAGTGTTGTGCCTTCGAGGGAGGCACCTAGAACATAGGCCTCCACGCACACAGGCAGAAGGAGTGTTGGCTTCGTGAAACTAGAGCTGATTCAAGAGGTGGCTCTGCACGAAGACGCTTCCTCGCCCATTGATTGAGGGGATCGTTTCCCAGGCTGTCACGCACACCCAGTGAAAGTGCTTCCACCGCCCGGAAGAGCGATGCAGTCTACAACAAGGTCCCTCTACACTGTTGTTTTTTCGAGTCAGTACACTAGCCATCAGAATTCCAGCAAACTGGGGCCACCGAGGTGGCTTCCTGAAAGAGGTGCGGAGTCGTGTTCTGCCTTCTGCCAGATCATGAGTCTTGCTAAGAATATGGTTTCAGAAGCCCTTGCAGTGGTCTCACACACGCTCACGGCCGAAAGCCTCCAGTCTCCGGAAGGGTTCCTGAAGCGTTAGAACGGGTCGTCTACCGTCGTGTCTTTTCGAGTGAGGTGGCTGGCTTTACGCCGGCACGCACACACGGGGCCACACGAGGAGCCTCATGGAACAAGAGTTGGGTGAGAGCTGCCTTCTACACGCTCCTCTTCCTACTCGGTTTCACGGACGGGACCCGTTCCCCGGTCTCTCCTACACGAACACTCTCAAATATCTCCAGCTCCAGGAACAGCACTGCTAGCTAAACTTCGGTATCGCTACAGCTTTGATTCTTTGTGGTAGTGGCCGGGGACCTAGGCATCCGCGCACACAGGGTACAGCAGTGCTAAGCTCCTCTAACAAGAGGCGAGTCGAGAGCTGCCTTCCTTACAGGCCTCTTTCTCAGTCAGGGAAACGTCTACGTCCCATTTCTCATGCTTCCACAAAAACACACACCCCAGGACGTTGGCGCTCAGGAAGGGCGTTCTTGGCTGACGCCCGGGGTCTCTACCGTTCTGTTCTTTTGCGCTAGGCGGATGGCACTTCAGACCAAATGCACACAGGGGGCAGACGACCCAGCTTCGCAAAGAGTTGCATCGAGAGGTGCTTTGGGCCCAGTGCTTCTTTCTCCCTCAGAATTCTGCTGGGACCGACTCTGCAGTTTGGCACACAAGGACAGCGGAATATGTGGCCCCCCTGTGGAGAGGCGACATGAAGGGAAGCTGGACTTCCTGACAGGCTTCTGTCTTCCGAGTCAGTGCTGAGCACTGAGCGTTCCAAACACACTTGCAGCAGTAGTGCTAGCTTCAGGTAGCAAGAGCCGAGTCGAGCCGAGAGGTGCGTTCCGCACCGGCCTGCCTCTCCCTCGCTCCTACGAATGGGACCTGTCCGCAAGGCTCTCACGCACGGTACACCGTACACGGCTTCCTCCCTCCGAACGTCGGCGGTAGCTGAAGCCCGATTTCTCTACACTCTGGCTGCTTCCAGTTAGTACGCTAGCAATTTCACTTGCCGGCAGAAGCGGGGGCCACAGGGCTGGCTTCCTCAAACACGTGGGGAGTCGTGTTCTGCCTTCTGCCGCATCATGAGTCTCCCCCAGAAAACGGCGTTAGCCTTCCTTGCAGTGCTCTCACGATTGCGCACAGCAGAAGGCTTCCACCCTCAGCAACGGTTATGGTAGCTGACGCACGGATTCTCTACAGTGTGGATCCTGCGAGGTAGGTGGTTGCCTTTCGGCCTGCACGCACACACGGGGTAACGGTATTAGCCCAAAAACTAGTGATGAGTTGAGAGGTGTCTTCCGCACCGGCCTCTTTCTCCCTCGGGTTTACGTAGGGAGGCCATTCCTCAGGCTCCCGGGCGCAGGGCAAGGTATTCAGCTTGCTCCGACCCAGGGATTGGCGGGGGCTAATTCACGGTTTCTCCACAGTTTTGTGCCTTCCAGGGAGGCGCCTAGAATTCAGCCCTCCGCGCACAGGGGCAGGAGGAGTGCGGGCTTCGTGAAACTAGAGCTGATTCGAGAGCTGCCTCTGCACGAAGCCGTGTCTCTCGCCCAGGGATTGAGGGGATCGTTTACCAGGCTGTTCACACACACCCAGTGAACGTTCTTCCACCGCCCAGAACAGTGATGCAGCCTACAACCAGGTCCCTTTACACTGTTGTGTTTTCGAGTCAGTACGCTAGCCATCAGAATTCCAGCAAGGTGGGCCGGCCGAGGAGGCTTCCCGAAACAGGTGCGGAGTCGTGTTCTGCCTTCTGCCCGATCATGAGTCTCGCTCAGAATATGGTTTCAGAAGCCCTTGCAGTGCTCTCACGCACGCTCACGGCAGAGAGCCTCCAGTCGCAAGAAAGGCGACTGAGTCGTTAGAACTGTTTCTCTACCGTGATGAGTTTTCGAGGGAGGTGGCACTGTCTTCACGC
>NW_027402125.1:0-3605 GCF_003265705.2 Callorhinus ursinus
CAGATTGCAGAGATAATAAGTTTTAAAGGCCACGTGAGGAAGATACTCTGGCTTGCAGAAGCGTCCGCCATCGTGGAGTATGTGTACAATGACAAAGCCATCTTGGAGCAGAGGAACATGCTGACCGAGGCATGTTGGGAACACATGCTTTACAAGTCAGTAGATCACCGAACCCTGGGCAAAGTATTAGAGGTACAGCCAGAAAAACTAGAGCTTATCATGGATGAAATGAAGTAGATTCTAAATCCAATGGCACAAAAGGAAGCTGTGATTAAGCACCCATTGGTGCACAAAATATTCTTGGACTTTTTTACCTTTGCACCCCCAAAGCTAAGATCAGAAATGATTGAAGCCATCCGCGAAGGAGCGACTTACCTGGCGCACACACACACACACACACACACACACACACACGATGGCGCTAGAGTAGCCATGCACTGCCTGTGGCACGGCATACCTAAGGACAGGAAAGTGATTGTGGAAACAATGAGAATTACACCGAAAAGGTGATTAATGGCCAGCGCTCCCATTTGGTCTTACTGGTGGCATTTGATTTTATGGATGATACTAAGCTTGTGAGGCAGATAATCATATCAGAAATATATTAGTTCCTTGCCTAACATAGTAAGTGACAAATATGGAAGAAAGGTCTTGTTGTATTCACTAAGCCCCAGAGATTCTGCACATACAGTGTGATAGATCATTGAGGTTCTACAGAAGGCAGATGGCGACACACACAGTAGGAAACATACAGTGATCCCCCATGAGAGTTTTAGAGTCCATCTCTCCAGCTTTGTTAGTTAAGCTACCTGCAAGGACATGCCCAAGAAGTGGTGCTAGATAATTTACATGTGTTTTGGTGTCCAACATCCTGGGGGCTGCCACTGGAGATGTTAAGCCTGTCATGAATGCCATTGCCAGCTTGGCAGTGGCAAAGTTCCATCCAGGTGGCAAGGATGGACAGCTTCACTTCCCAGAACATCCTGCAGGACACCCAGTTCTGAAGTGGTTAATAGAACAAGATGAGAAGATGAAGGAAGTGAAACAGAACGTTGTTTTGCAAAAACACTTGTAGACCATGTTGGTATGAAGAACCTGAAGTCCTGGGCTAGTGTAAACAGAGGTGCCATTATTCTTTCTAGCCTTCTCCAGAGTTCTGACCAAGAAGTTGCACACAGTCAAGGCTGGATTGAAAGGCCTCATTCCCACACTGGAGAAAAACAAAAACACCAGCAAAGGAATAGAAATGCTACTTGAAAAACTGGCTGCATAGTGGACACAGTTAAGAACAAGATAGAATCATTTTTCCTGTTCTCTTTTCCCAGTGTGGAAAAGAGGGGCTTGAGTCCACCTTCCTGGGAATCTGGGTGCTCTGTATATGTCTTCTTCATATAAGAGTCTATTTATAAAACAGTTCCTAAAAAATAATAATATGTATGCATATTCATATTTTTCAAAAGATTAAGAAAGAATAAAGAAGTGTTAACAATGGCTATATTTATGGGAAGATTTATTTTCTTCTTTGTAAACTTTATATGTGGAAAATTGTCTACCATGAATATGTATAATTTTATAATCTTTAAAAAGAAAAAAGACATACAAAGAAGAAAGAAAAGCCACAACAGGAAAACATTAGTGGATGTCTAGAGTAATAGGTGGCTAATTACTGGCCAAGGGACTGGTTGTGCCACATCATGTTTAGGGTAGATGCTCATTATCATACATAAAGTCTTCAAGACATAATTTCTCCATTATACCATTGTCTTTTTGTAGCACCAATAATTAGCAACAATCTAAGATATTATATTGCCTTCCCCTCAAATACATGATGGTCAGCTTCTTTCCAGCACCATTAAAACTAAGCATTTCAGCATGCATATGAATTAGTTGTATATAACGTTCTAAAAATAAAACAGCAGCAACAACAAAAACAAAACAGAAGCTATTGTGAATACCTGGGTAAGGGAGAACAATTGGAGGTTGAGGATAACTGGGGATACTTTCATGTGCATTGAATACAGGCTTGGACATAAGTATCTAAAAAAGACACTATGACAATCATCAGGGAAAGGAAATTCTGAATGCCAGTAGCAGATGGAAACCAAGATATATTGCACAATATGTACTTGAAGGTAGAATTCATGAGGGGGCAAGATGGCAGCTGAGTGGGGGACCTCATTGTATCTGGTCCCTCGAATTTAGCTGGATATCTATCAAACCATTCTGAACACACACAAATTCAGCCCGAGATGTAAGATTTATCTGGATCTCCACAAACAGAAAAATGACTACTTTTTTCGAGGTAGGAGGTGTGGAACCTTGGATCTTCTGGGGAAATATCCAACGATAAGCAGAGCAGGGAGGGAGCCTCCATAAGCCAGCTGCTGGAAAGTGAAATCAAGGCCCTTGGAAATCACTCTAGTGACAGGCAACCCTTCTGAAAAGGACACAGGAGGTGAGCAGGGCAGAATTCTAGGGGGATCATTGTGGTCTCAGGATTCCAGGAGACTCAGAAAGAATGGGGTTAGCCCAAACCGATGGAGTGCCCAAGCAGTGGAACGGGGAGACTGGTTGTGGTCAGTGAGCCCAGAGGAGATTTTCAGCTCCAGACACCATAAACCGAGAGCCAAGCCAGGAGAGAGACTGCCCTCTGCATGACCACCCTGAAAAGGACTAGAAGGTGAGGGATATCTAACATCCAGGGTAGATATAGAACTGCTTGCACCCACAACAGGGACAGCTCTCAGGGTGGTGTGGCCCATGAGGAGATGCTGGGGCAGCACCCAGCATGACCTAAGAACTGCAGAGGAGGGTGCACGGATGAGCCCAGGGCTACTGGCGGGTGTGTAGTCACAAGGCACAGAGGCATTCGCAGGTTCCCGTGGCTCACCCGGGGGGGGGGGGGGGGGGGGAAGAGCAGTCAGCAGGAGCCATTGGATTCGGCAGTTTGGCACATAAAGAGCCTGCACCCACAACTGGGTAACAGCTCTCAGGGGGGTGTGACCCCCAAGGGACACTGGGAAAGCCCCTGGACACTAGTAATTGCAAAGTCACAAAGCACAGAGACGCTTGCAGGTCTGCATGACTCCCCCAAGAGAGGTGTGGCAGGCATGAATGGTGTCAGTCTCTAGAGTTTGGTAGAGGCAGAGGTGGAGACGGATTGACCTGGAGGATTTGCCAAGGTTGGGGGGACTGCAACATTGTGGCTCTGGGCCAGAGGTTCCCACATGGCCATATTTGCTCTGACCCTTTAAAGAGAAGCAGAAAGAGGCCAGGGAACAAAAGCGATGCAGCCAACCAGCTCACATTAAGTCCATCCCCCTGATAACTCCACCCAGGCAAAGACACCCAAGAAGCCTAGCAGCAGGCCCCTCCCCCAGAAGACAGACTAGAAGAATAGGTGAATGATAAGCTTATTTCCCACAGGACTGTGAAACACCAGCACCAGGGGAAAATAATATAGGGAGCTCCAGGGGTTCCCTCACAGCTCGTTTATACTTCAGGCTAAAATTTACATTTTTTAGTTTCTTTTCTTCTTTCTTTCTTTCTCTCTCTCTCTCACTCTTTCTTTCTTTTTCTTTCTTTTTCTTTCTTTCTTTCTTTCT
>NW_027402126.1:0-3093 GCF_003265705.2 Callorhinus ursinus
GCAGCAAGGCAGTCCTAAGAGGAAAGTATATAGCAATACAAGCGTTTCTCATGAAACAAGAAAGGTCTTAAATTCACAACCTAACCCTACACCTAAGGGAGCTAGAGAAAAAACAGCAAATAAAGCCTAAACTCAGCAGGAGAAGAGAAATAATAAAGATCAGAGCAGAAATCAATGAACTAGAAACGAAAAGAACAGTAGAACAGATCAATGAACCTAGGAGCTCGTTCTTTGAAAGAATTAATAAGATTGATAAACCCCTGGCCAGACTGATCCAAAAGAAAAGAGAAATGACCCAAATCAACAAAATCATGAACGAAAGAGGAGAGATCACAACTAACACCAAAGAAATACAAACAATTATAGGAACATATTATGAGCAACTCTATGCCAGCAAATTAGATAATCTGGAAGAAATGGGTGCATTCCTAGAGATGTATCAACTACCAAAATTGAACCAGGAAGGAATAGAAAACTTGAACAGACCTATAACCACTAAGGAAGTTGAAGCAGTCATCGAAAATCTCCGAAGAAACAAAAGCCCAGGGCCAGGTGGCTTCCCAAGGGAATTCTACCAAACATTTCAAGAAGAAGTAATACCTGTTCTCCTGAAACTGTTCCAAAAAATAGAAATGGTTGAAAACTTCCAAACTCATTTTATGAGGCCACCATTACCTTGATCCCAAAACCAAAGACCCCATCAAAAAGGAGAATTACAGACCAATATCCTTGATGAACATGGATGCAAAAATTCTCACCAAAATACTAGCCAATAGGATCAAACAGTATTTAAAAGAATCATTCATCACGACCAAGTGGGATTTATCCCTGGGCTGCAAGGTTGGTTCAACATCCGCAAATCAATCAACGTGATACCATACGTTAACAAAAGAAAGAACAGGAGTCATATGATCCTCTCAATAGATGCAGAAAAAGCACTTGACAAAGTATAGCATCCTTTCTTAATCAAAAGTCTTCAGAGTATAGGGAGAGAGGGTACAAAGCTCAATATCCTAAAAGCCATCTATGAAAAACCTACAGCGAATATCATTCTCAATGGGAAAAACTGAGAGCTCCCCGCTAAGGTCAGGAATGTAGCAGGGATGTCCACTCTCACCACTGCTATTCAACATGGTATTAGAAGTCCTAGCCACAGCACTCAGACAATGAAAGGAAATCAAAGGCACCCAAATCGGCAAAGAGGAAGTCAAACTCTCACTCTTTGCAGATGATATGATTCTGTATGTGGAAACCCAAAAGACTCTACCCCAAAACTGCTAGAACTCATACAGGTATTCACTCAAGTGGCAGGATATAAAATCAATGCACAGATATCAGTGGCATTCCTATACACCAACAACAAGACTGAAGAGAGAGAAATGAAGGAGTCAATCCCATTTACAATTGCACCCAAAACCATAAGATACCTAGGAATAAATCTAACCAAAGAGGCAAAGGATCTGTACTCAGAAAACTATAAAATACTCAAGAAAGAAATTGAAGAAGACACAAAGAAATGGAAAAACGTTCCATGCTCATGGATTGGGAGAACCAACATTGTGAAGATGTCAACGCTACCTAGAGCAATGTACACATTCACGGCAATCCCCATCAAAATACCATCCACCTTTTTCAAAGAAATGGAACAAATAATCCTAAAATTTGTATGGAACCAGAAGAGACCCCCAATAGCCAGAGGAATATTGAAAAAGAAAAGCAAAGCTGGCGGCAACACAATTCCAGACTTCCAGCTCTATTAAAAAGCTGTCAACATCAAGACAGTATGGTACTGGCACAAAAACAGACACATAGATCAATGGAACAGAATCGAGAGCCCAGAAATGGACCCTCAACTCTATGGTCAACTCATCTTTGACAAAGCAGGAAAGAATGTCCAATGGAAAAAAGACACTCTCTTCAACAAATGGTGTTGGGAAAATTGGACAGCCACATGCAGAAGAATGAAACTGGACCATTTCCTTACACCACACACAAAAATAGACTCCAAATGGTTGAAAGACCTTAATGTGAGACAGCAGTCCATCAAAGTCCTAAAGGAGAACACAGGCAGCAACCTCTTCGACCTCAGCCGCAGCAACTTCTTCCTAGAAACATCGCCAAAGGCAAGGGAAGCAAGGGTAAAAAGGATTATTGGGATTTCATCAAGATAAAAGCTTTTGCACAGCAAAAGAAATAGTCATCAAAACCAAAGACAACCGACAGAATGGGAGAAGATATTTACAAACGACATATCAGATAAAGGGCTCGTATCCAAAATCTATAAAGAACTTATCAAACTCAACACCCAAAGAACAAATAACCCAATCAAGAAATGGGCAGAAGACATCCAAATGGCCGACAGACACATGGAAAAGTGCTCAACATCGCTGGGCATCAGGGAAATCCAAATCAAACCTCAGTGATCTACACCTCACACCCGTTAGAATGGCTAAAATTAAGTCAGGAAACGACAGATGTTGGCGGGGATGTGGAGAAAGGGGAACCCTCCTACACTGTTGGTGGGAATGCAAGCTGGTGCAACCACTCTGGAAAACAGTATGGAGGTTCCTCAAAAAGTTGAAAATAGAGCTACCATAAGATCCAGCAATTGCACTACTGGGTATTTACCCCAAAGATACAAATGTAGTGATCCGAAGGGGTACGTGCACCCCAATGTTTATAGCGGCAATGTCCACAATAGCCAAACTGTGGAAAGAGCCCAGATGTCCATCGACAGAGGAATGGATAAAGGAGATCTGGTATATATACACAATGGAATATTAGGCAGCCATCAAAAGAATGAGATCTTGTCATTTGCAACGACATGGATGGAACTGGAGGGGGTTATGCTGAGTGAAATAAGTCAATCAGAGAAAGACATGTATCATATGACCTCACTGATATGAGGAATTCTTAATCTCAGGAAACAAACTGAGGGTTGCTGGACTGGTGGGGGTGGGAGGGATTGGGTGGCTGGGTGATAGACATTGGGGAGGGTATGTGCTAGGGTGAGCGCTGTGAATTGTGCAAGGCTGTTGAATCACAGATCTGTACCTCTGAAACAAATAATGCAATATATGTTAAGAAAAAAAA
>NW_027402126.1:3193-3604 GCF_003265705.2 Callorhinus ursinus
AAAAAATAAAAGATAGTAGGAGGGGAAGAAGAAGGGAGGAAATCAGAGGGGGAGAAAAACCAGGAGAGACGATGGAGTTTGAAAAACAAACTGAGGGTTCTAGAGGGGAGGGGAGTGGGGGAGCTGGGTTAGCCTGGTGATGGGTTTTAAAGAGGGCATGTTCTGCGTAGAGCCCTTGGTGTAATGCACAAACAAATAATCGTGGAACACTGTATCAAAAACTAATGATGTAATGTATGGTGATTAACATAACAATAAAAAAATTTAAAGGAAAATAAATGAATTGTTCTGTGGTTGGGTAAGGGAACCCGTGTCACCCCTGTGTAGATTTGTATTCATCAGTACTGTAAGGTCTCTTAGAAACCCTGCACGAAAGACACTCGTTTCACTTTCTGAAACCCAGTGTTTTTT
>NW_027402127.1:0-3604 GCF_003265705.2 Callorhinus ursinus
GTATCATATCTTGCCCATGGACACAGATACCACCTACCATAAAGGTCTAAGGTATCTCGGGCAAGTCCAATCTGAAAAGTCTGACCGAGTCTGGCTTGAATACTGTAAGAATGCGAGGATGTAATATATATATATATACACACACACATACACATACACACACACAATGGAATATTATGCAGCTATCAAAAAAAACCAAAATCTTGCCATTTGCAATGACATGGATGGAACTAGAGGGTATTATGCTAAGCGAAATAAGTCAATCAGAGAAAGACATGTATCATATGACCTCACTGATATGAGGAATTCTTAATCTCAGGAAACAAACTGAGTGTTACTGGAGTGGTTGGGGGTGGGAGGGATGGGGTGGCTGGGTGATAGACATTGGGGAGGGTATGTGCTACGGTGAGCGCTGTGAATTGTGCAAGACTGTTGAATCACAGATCTGTACTTCTGAAACAAATAACGCAACATATTTTAAGAAAAAAGGAAAAGAAGAAGATAACAGGAGAGGAAGAAAAGGGGAGTATGTCAGAGGGGGAGACGAACCATGAGAGATGATGGACTCTGAAAAACAAACTGAGGGTTCTAGAGGGTAGGGGTTGGGGGGATGGGTTAGCCTGGTGATGGGTATTGAGGAGGGCACATTCTGCATGGAGCACTGGGTGTTATGAACAAACAATGAATCATGGAACACTGCATCAAAAACTAATGATGTAATATATGGTGATTAACATAACAATAAAAAAATTGCCTCCTAAAATTTTAAAGGAAGAAAGACTTATATCTGTACAAAATAAGGTTGATACAATGAAGGGATGGAAGATGACTGTAAAGATGAAAATTATAAAAGATTTTATAAAAGGAATTGATAAGATAAGAAGTTGTTTGAAAAAGGATAGAAGAATATTTAAGAAAAAAATAGAAAAAAAAGGGAGAAAATGTGATCAGGCAGGAGACTAGAACAAAGCCATACACTCTTTATTTAGTGTATATTTTGATCTGTTAGAAGAAATTGTATCTCAAAATTTTCAAAAGAGAACAACTTATATATATATGCCAAAAATAAGGGTAACTACTATGAAGGGATAAAATATGACTCTAAAAATGAAAAATAAAAAACATTTTTTTAAAAAAGGGATTGATAAGATGTTGGTTAAAAAAGGGAAAAAGAAAAATTAAAAAAAATTTAAAAAATTAACTGTGAAAAACTAATGTACCATGGTAAAAAAAGCCATGAATTCTATGTGCAGTATTCCCCTAGCGCTGGAGTTCTCCCGTTCTCCTTGATCAGTAAACTTGGTTTTGGCTTGCTGGCTGTTTGTGCTGATCTTCTGGGGGAGGGGCCTGTTGCTGTGGTTCCCAAATATCTTTGCTGGAGGCGGAATTGCCCCGCCCTTGTTGGTCCGGGCTAAGCAAGCTTCTCCAGTTTGCTCTCAGGAGCGTTTGTTCCCTGCAAGCTCTCGGTATAGCATTGGAGGACCAGGGCGAAAATGGTGGCCTCCCAATCTCCACCGGGAGGAGCTGAGAGCTCGGGGCCCCGCTCCTCAGTTCGCCCCCAGAGAAAAACAGTCATTCCGGTCTCCGTCTACCCGGTCTCCGGCCACACTCAGTGCTCACCCGGCCTGTGACCGAGTGTTTCTTTCTCTGGTACCCGACCCTATGTGGAGTCTCCAAACCCAGCAGATCCCTGCGGTGCACTCCAGCACCGCTCCTCCCCGGGGGAGGAAGTGGAGTCTCCCCGGATCTGCTGCCTGTTGGGACCCTGCTGGAGGAGCAGTGGCCCGACTGGGCCGCGGATGACAGTTTATGGCAACCCCGAGCTGAGAGCCCTCGCCTCGGCTCCGTCTCTGCAGCCGGCTTCCCCGCTCCCATACCTGGGAGTTCTGCTGCACTCAGGTACCCCCGGTTTTTCTGTGATCCCGAGGGTCCTGAGACCACAGTGTCCCGCGAGGGTTCCACCCCCCGCTTAGCCACTGCAGCGACATCCCTCAGCAGAGCCGACTTCTAAAAGTTCCAATTTTGTGCTCCGCGGCTCTATCACTTGCCAGAAGCGGCCGACGGAGGCCCCTTCCCCCGCCATCTCTCCTCTCGAATATCGCCTCGGATTCACTTCTCCGCACGTCCTACCTTCCAGTAAGTGGTCGCTTCTCTGTTCAGAGAGTTGTTGCCACTCTCTTCTTCGATCTCCTCTTGAGTTTGTAGGTGTTCAGAATGGTTTGATCCCTATTCACCTGAATTCCTGAGACCAGACGAAATCCAAGTCTCCTACGCCTTTGCCATTTTGCTCCACCCCCCCCCATATGAGGAATTCTTAATCTCAGGAAAGAAACTGAGGGTTGCTGGAGTGGTGGGGGTGGCTGGGTATTAGACACTGGGGAGGGTATGTGCTATGGTGAGTGCTATGAATTGTGTAAGACTGTTGAATCACAGACCTGTATCTCTGAAACAAATAATGCAATGTATGTTAAAAAAAAAAAAAAAGAAGAAGATAGTAGAGGGGAAAAATGAAGAGGGGGAAATCGGAGGGGGAGACGAACCATGAGGGAGTATGGACTCTGAGAAATAAACTGAGGGTTCTAGAGGGGAGGGGTGGGGGGATGGGTTAGCCCGGTGATGGGTATTAAATTAAAAAATTTAAAAAAAAAGAACTCTATGGCACAATGAAGAATGGACCACTCCAGCCAATCAGATCTGTGGGATAACTTTGGTTTTATTGCTTTTTATGTGGTTTTAAATGTAGATTTTATTTTTTAGCAGTTTTAAATTCACAGCAGAATTGAGTGGAAGGAACACAAATTTCCATATACCCACTGTTGTATGATATTGAGAGAGACAGATCATATAACTGAATCTCATTGTTATCCAGTGTATAATAATAGAACTGAACTAGAGTCGCTTCCAGCTCTTAGCGCACAGACTCTATGTCCCTCCCCAGTTTAAATATTTAACAAGGCCCTCTCACTGGCTACACCATACCCAAAAATCTTTACTGCCCCATCATATTCTGGATACAAATTAGTATTTTATCGAAGGTTGCACTACCTCCTTTGTTCCAGGCATTGAGGCAATAAGCATTAGAGAATCTCAATAGCCTTCTTGCCCTTGTATTCACAAACTGCCATCCCCTGCTGCAGCCTGAGTGATGGACAGATACCGAACTGAACGGACAAGATTACATGCACACACTGTCCTACATCTATCCCGGGGCCTCATGTCTCAGAAGACTGGAGGAAGACTTATGAACTGATCCTTCCTTCTCTGAGAATTAGAACGGTCTCTAATGACAAGAGGAACTATTCTGCCAGGTATGTGAGGACTGGCGACAATAAAAATGGGAGGTAAGTGGAAAACACGGAGGGGGGCTTGAGAGACAAAAGAGAGGAGTGTGGACACCCAGTGAGGATGAGGACCAGGAGACTGTTCCAGAAGGGAAAGGTTCTCAGGTCATCACAGGACATAATTCTCACCAAAATACTTCTGTTGTTCATGCTCATTATTTTTTTAAATTTTATTTTATTATGTTAATCACCATACATTACATCATTAGTTTTTGATGTAGTGTTCCATGATTCATTGTTTGCGTATAACACTCAGTGCTCCA
>NW_027402128.1:0-1213 GCF_003265705.2 Callorhinus ursinus
GTCTCCTTCTCTGTCTCTGTGTCTGTGTCTCTCACAGGAGCAGATCTCTGGGTTCCATAGGCGATGTGAGAACACTCAGAACCCTCCCTTGTCCCCGTTTCCCTCTCTGGTCCTGGGGTTCCGTTCCGGCCTAAGGCCTCCTCACCCTGACCGGAGCAGTGATTCTGGATCCTCTTCCACATGGGGACCCTGAGGCTGCAACACGGAGGGCCCTGACCTTGGTCTCCAGGCCGGTGGCCCTGTGCTCTGCCACGTTCTGCGTAGCCAGATCCTCAGCCCCCCAAGCCCCGAGTCTGTCCTCTGCTGAAAAGCACATCGAGGGGTTAGAAACCAGGTTCCCAAGACTGGGATCTCAGGGGTTCGGGGATGGATATCCAAGGCCAACAGGCACTTCTACAAGACTGTCGGAACCTTGGGACAGGTTGGCTGCATCTCTGCAGCCCAAGTGACAGCCGAGTAAGTTGAGGCCTTTTGTGCTATAGCCCTCCGGACTTGGGGGTGGGTATCTCTTCCTACTCCCAAGTGCCCAGGGTGGTGGTGGATAACGGAACCCAGACCGTATCTTTTCCCCTTGCCCTGGCAAGCCGCTGGGTCCCTTGGGGAACCCTGACCATCAAGCGGACTGTCGCACCGTCCCTATGGGACCGGGTTCCGGGTCCTCCAGCCCCACCGTGAGGAGAGGTGAGGCCAGGGAGTAGCGGGGAGAGGGCAGATTGGACTCTCCCTGGGGGCGATGGATCCCTGCTCAGTGCAGACCCTGTTGTGTGCTGGCCCCTCGGGCACCGAGATTCCAGCTCCTGGTCTGGCTCCGGGAGGGATACCAGAGTGTGGCTCCTGCTAGCTCAGATGTGTCACTCTCTCCTGGAGCTACAGCCTGTCCATGCAGCTGAACTCCCCCTCCTAGTCGGCTAGCTCACCTTCACGGTCAAGAACAGGCCATCATGAATGTCAGGGGCCAGTGCGTGGCTGCTCAGGCAGGCGAGGGCTCAATTTCCACTGAGGGAGACTCTGGCTTGTGTAGCAGGGGCTCTGGAGGGCTGCCTTTCCATCGCGTGTGATGACCAGCTTTGGGACTGTAGCCATTTTACCTCCCCTCGCTGGGCGTCGCTCTCCTCCTCTGTGCGATGGGTTGATGCTGAATGATCCCTCCCATGGCGGACACATGTGGAGTGCTGGTGATTGACGTAAGCCTGGCACGGAGCTTGGATTGCAG
>NW_027402128.1:1313-3603 GCF_003265705.2 Callorhinus ursinus
GGCTTTCCTTGGGGACCCCCAAGGCCACATAAGAGGGGAGGAGGCTTCCCCCAAAACAGTACATTGAAATTCTGCTTTTGTTAGAACCTGAGCGTTGGGCTTTGGTTATTTCACTTGCGGGGCTGACGAGATACACTTGTTCTCCAAGACTCCTCCTCAGATGAAGAGCTCTTGCAGGTCCCGGGCATCCCGGAGCCGGGGAGGGGAGAGGGGCCAGTCCCCTCCCCGGCTCCTGCAGGAGACCTGTCCTACCAATCCAGGATGGTTTCGGGTCGTGGTCCTGGGCTAGGGTTGGAGAGAGCCTGTCACTGCTCCTGACTCTGGGGCGGAGAGTGCCTTTTTTGACATAGCAACAGCCACCGAAGACAGGGGCTTCAGAAAGAACACACTCCTGTACTCGGTCCCGCCCCAGGACTTTGGCTGCCTTCCCCAGCTCCAGAGGAAGAGGATATCCTCTGCTTCCTTGGGCTTTGGTCCTCTGAACCACGAGCAAGCAGTGAAAAGTGTCTACCGCTCCTCTAGAAGTGCACCAGCCCTGGGGGGGCCAGTCACTGTGCACACAGGAAGACGGACAACATGCTAAGTAAGTGCATTAGTTCATCCTGTTCCAATGGCCTGCGGGTCGGTGGGGTTTGCTGCTTCTGTGCCCTCCAGTGGGTCGCCTTTCCTAGGATGGAAAAGCTCCTGGAGTCGCCTCTCTGTCCTTTGAGCTCCGTTCCTGCTGATTTCAGGACCAAGGGACTCCAACTGAGCATTGTGCCCTATGTCCTCAGGGCGATGGTGGTAATGGTCCGTTATGATTGTCTGGGAGAGTCCTTCTGGTTCCTGCTCGCCTAGGCACAGGTCCGGTAGCGAGAAGCCCCGGAGCTATCCCCCAATTTCAGCTTTGTGCCCCATGTTCCCCGGGGATGGTGCTAATGGTCCTTTGGGATTGCCGGGGAGAGCCCTCCAGGTTCCCACTCCCCCCAGGCAGAGGTGTGGTGGCAAGATGCCCCAGAGCAGTCCTCCAACGTCAGCCCTGTGCCCCATGTCCTCAGGGATGGTGCTAATGTTCCATCAGGATCATCTGGGAGGGTCCTCCAGGTTCCCGCTTCCTCAGGCACAGCTGTGGTGGTAAGAAGCCCCAGAGTCCTCCCCCAAATCCAGCATTGTGCCCCCAGGGGTCCTGGTGCTGGTCATGGGCTGTCAAGAGCGTACAGGGCGATCCTCCAGGTGGGGCCTGGAGGCTGGGGTAAACCAGATCGCACACAAGTTGCATGAGGAACAGGTGAGTTGAGTTGTTCATTTGGAAGAGTCATTTCGCTTCTCCAAAAAGGTCAAAGTCATTGGTCTACTTCAGAATGAAGATAATGACTACTTAGAAACAAGTGTGTCTTTCCCCTTCTCCCAGAAATGGAAGCAGGTGTGTAGGCCATAGGTCAGAGGACTTACTTATCCCCAGCTGACAGCACTTATCTGCTCTGCCACTAGGAGTTCAAGTTTTAGAACATCAGCCTGTGAGTCAGTGATGCAGCATTTCATAGGATGTCAGGGTTCTGAGAAAGCATCAGTTTCATTTGGCACAGTGTCATCTTCCTGTCAGGACTGGCGGTCAAATTTCTCATGAACCCCAAACTTCCGGGGATTTCCTCTTTTCTCTAGTTGACCCAGGGTTCGGGTTAGAGTTGGGTACGGGTTAGGGCACGGGTTTAGGTACGGGAGAGGGTTAGGGTACGGGATAGTGTTAGGGTACGGGTTAGGGTAGGGGTTAGAGATAGAGTACGTGTTAGGGCACGGTTTACGGTACAGGTTAGGGTTTAGGTTTAGGGTACCCTTTATGGTACGGGTTAGTGTTAGGGGACGCTTTAGGTTTAGGGTTCTGTTTAGGGGTAGGGTTAGGGGTTAGGGTTTGGGTAGGTGTTAGGGTTAGGGTACGGGTTAGTTTTCGTGTACAGGTTAATAATAATGTTAGGGACCTCTACACATGTTCCGTGCCTGCTATCACAGGAGGCTGGTGCAACCCTGGCATTGCAAGAATGAGGCAGGGCCTGCGCTTGGCATGGAACACAGCTGAGAGGGGATTGAATTTGCTCTGGGGACCAGGCAACCCCATCCCCCTCCTGCCTGTGTCCCAGCCCCCGTGGGAAGTTAGTCATGAACTGATTCTGACCTTGTCCTCTCCCAACACAGACTTCCAGGGGCTCCCATTACGGTTAGGCTCTGGTCCATGGTCCCCGTCTGTGCCCATGTGCTGGGCAGTCCCCACCGTGGCTCCTGGCAGCCCTGAGTCCTGGTCACACATCCCTGTGGA
>NW_027402129.1:0-3602 GCF_003265705.2 Callorhinus ursinus
CTGGTCCTGGAGAAATTGGATCTTTTGGGCCTGGGGGCGCCATGGATCCTCTGAGTCTGGGGACGCTGGTGAAACCAATGGCGGCGGTGTGTCTGGAGTTGAAGGGCCATGTGTAGGCAGTCTTGGGGGTACGTACGGTGGGGGCAGGGTCGGTTCATCCTTGGGATCTCCGAACAGGATTTGTGGAGATTGGGGCTTTTGCTGATTTTCTTTAGGTCGCTTGGATGAGGCGATTAAGACCCTGACCTGTCCCTCCCTATTGCAAGCAAATCGCATCCAGGGGGAAACGGTCTGAGCAGTTCTTAGCCAGGAGTCAATGTACAGAAACTGGTCAGGGTGTCCTGGTTCTCCTGTTATGACTCGCCATACTCAAAGAATCATTGGGACATGCAATGTCCCTTCTGAATGCCACCTGACATCTAAGGTGGGTCATTCCAATCCACATAGGGTTCTTAACTTGCCGGGGTTCATCCTGACTCCATAGTCTCCTGAAAACCACTTCTTGAAATTTTGGATTATGGTCTCTAGAACCATAGGTTTACTCTACCCTGACCCCATAGTGTTGCCCAGTGTGTGGTGGTGCAGAGACAGACAAAGGGGGGGGGTGCCAACTGAGATGAGGAAACCAATCAGAAGCCTGTCTGACCGTATCCCAAAGGAGTTTGGGTGAGGCTTAGCCATAGCGGTCTCAGTGTTGTGACTTATGATCAGAAACTATTCTGATGCCGCCATAGATTGTATGCCATTCACCACGGAATTGCAGATGGGCCCACTCAGACTCTGTAGACTTCTGGGGACCTGAAAGGTGCCCGCCCATGGAGTCACAGAATCAGTCCACTTGAGCAAGCCAGGTCAGACTGCATATTCACTCCCACATTTACACTCCAGAAGTTATTACATTCCCTCCCTGGGAATCCCTACCTGTGAGACCTCCAAGAGGTCTCTGGGAGGTGATCAGGCTCCCCTTCCACCCCAATAGGGGTGGGTCTGTCTGGATCCTGGGACCCATGGCCTTACCAGAATCTGACATCGGGACCAGGTCCTCGCCTGCCAAGTCTCCTCAATTCCAGTAGAAACACCAGAGTGGGGCCAGCCCAAGGCGACTGGGGTGGGAGACTCCCGAATATTAGGGCATGCCTTCTCCGTTACAATCCCTCGTTCTGTCACCACCCCGCCATTGCCCCAAACCGGTGGCAACAGTGGGCCAGTGTGGTTGGGTTTCCTGGTCAGGGAACCAAATGTTACGGAACCTGGACTGGATCGCCCAATGGAAGAACCTAGCGGCACCCCAGATCTTGGAGGATAGGAGGTTTATTTAATGCCAGCGGTCTCAGAGTAGAGTGATCTCCAATGCTCTGAGCCCTGAGCACAAAGGGGGCAATTAATACACTTCTACTTCTGCATACTTGGCTCTTTTGGTACATGCACAATGCGGGGCAGGGAAAAGAACCTGAAAGAGCCCCAGAGCAAGGACTGGGACTCTCTGCCTGGCTCGGTCCGCCCTCTTACGTCACAGATTTCCTTATCACTCCCACCGGGTCTGAGTTGAGGGCATGGTTCAAGGTAAGTGTCAGGGTCAGGGTTTGCCTCCCGGGGGCCACTGAAATTGGCAGTTTGCTGGAATGAACATGCAGAGATCTCCTGCTCTGAGAACTTTCCACAGTTCCAAATGGTGTGGTTTCCTACTGCGTGGCAGGTTGAATCCTCTGGTATTGCTCAGGTATTCCCAATCCCTGGGGCTTTGGAGCCCAGCCTCTGAGACCATATACCTCAGAAGCCACCTTATGGTTAGGGTCAGGGCCAAGAGGAATGGGAGCCTCGATCTGCTGGCACTGGGTTGAGCTTCCCATGGGTTTGATTTGAGAGTGTGGGTCAAGTGAGTGTTAGGCTCATGGTTTGCAGCCAGGGAGCCTGCAGAAATTGGGGGTTTGCTGGAATGGGCATGCAGATTTCTCCTGCATTGTATGGTTTCTAGAGTTCAAAATGGCTCCGTTTCCTTCTGGGTGGCAGGCTGAGTCCTCTGCTATTGCTCAGGTGTCCCCAATCCCTGGGTCTTTGGAACCGGGCCTCTGGGGACAGGCCCCTTAAAAGCCATGCTAGGGTTTGGTGTAAGACCTAGGGGCATGGCATGCTGATCTGCCGTTGCAGTGGCGAGCTTCCCAGGGTTCTCTGTTAAAGGCATGGGCCAGGGTGAGTGTTAGGCTCAGGTTTTGAGGCCTGCAGGCCAATGAAAGTGGGATTTGCTTGGTTTGACATTCGAATACCTCTTGTTTTGAATGCTTCCCAGAGGTCCATTTTCACGGAATCCATCTGGGTGGCATGTTGAATCCTATGGTATTGCTCAGTAGTCCCCAATCCATGGAGTTTGGATCGGGGCCTCTAGGGACAAACCCCTAAAAAGCCACCCTAGGTTTAGGGTTAGGGACTAGAGGAATGTCAGGACCATTCTGCATGCGCTGTGGTGAGCTTCCACTGCTTCTGAGTTGAAGGTGTGGGTCAGGGTGAGTTTCAGGCTCAGGGTTTGTGTCCAGGGGAGCGCTGAATGTGGGGATTTGCTGGGATGGTCATTCAGAGTTCCCCTGTTCTTAATGCTTTCCAGAGATTAAATGGCGTGTTGAGTTGGCAGGTCATTCTGGTTGGCAGGTTGAGTCCTCTTGTATTGCTAGGAGTCCCTAGTCCTTGGGGCTTTGGAGCCAGATCTCTGGGGACAGACCCCTCAGAAGCCTCCCTAGGGTGACGGTTATGGCCTGGCAGCATGGCAAGCTGAACTGCCGGCGCTGTGGTGCGGTACGGGTGGTTTGACTTAAGGGCGTTCATCAGGGTAAGTGTCATGCTCATGGATAGCGGCCAAGGGGCCGATCAAAGTGGGAGTTCGCTTGGATGGGCATGCAGTGTACTCATGCTCTGAATGCTTTCTGGAGTTCCAAATGGCTTGTTTTCCTTCTGGGTGACAGGCTGCGTCTTCTGGTCTTGCTCAGGTGTCCCCATCTCGGTGGCTTTGGAGCCAGGCTTCTGTGGACAGATCACTCAGAAGTTAACCTAGGGTTAGAGTTAAGGCTTAGGATCATTTCAGCAGGGATCTGCCCATGCTGTGCGAGCTTCCCGGGGGTCTGAGTTGAAGGTGTGGGTCAGGATGAGTGTTAGGCTCAGGGTTTGCCCCCAGGGGGCCACTAAATGTGGGGTATCACTTGGATAGGCATGCAGATTTCTCCTGCTCTGAATTATTTCTGGAGTTCCAAGTGGCGTGGTTTCTGTCTGGGTGGCAGGCTGAGTCCCATGGTATTGCACAGGTGTCCCCCAAACCTGGGTCTTTATAGCCATGTCCCTGGATGGTGAGAGAGCTCATGTCCCCAGTCTCAGAAGTAGCTGCTGGTCTCATCTCTCTGGGCCAAGGGATGGCCAGTGCTTCTATAATCATCCAGAAAGAGTGGGAAAGGTCTAGACAGGAGAAGATCATCATCACAAGTTTTGTGACCTACTCAGGACTCAGTCTTCCCTTTTGCAAAACCGGGATAACTGATAATGCTTACTTCACAGGATTTATTTGTGAATGTTATGAAATAATGTACTTTGAACTTTAAAGTGTTATTATTTTTATTCCA
>NW_027402130.1:0-982 GCF_003265705.2 Callorhinus ursinus
AAGTGAATCCGAGGCGATATTCGGGAGGATAGACGGCGGGGGAGGGGACCTCCATCGGCCACTTCTGGCAAGTGATAGAGCCGCGGAGCACAAAATCGGAACTTTTAGAAGTCGGCTCCGCTGAGGGACGTCGCTCCAGTGGCTAAGCGGGGGATGGAACCCTCGTGGGACAGTGTGGTCTCAGGACCCTCGGGGTCACAGAAAGACCGGGGGTGCCTGAGTGCGGCAGAGCTCCCAGGTATCAGAGCGGGGAAGCCAGCCGCAGAGACAGAGCCCAGGCGCGGGCTCTCAGCTCGGGGTTGCCATAAACTGCGATCAGTGCCACACAGTCAGGCCACTGCTCCTCCAGCAGGGACCCAACAAGCGGCAGAGCCAGGGAGACTCCCCTTCCTCCCCTGGGAGGAGCAGTGTGGGAACACACCGCAGGGATCTGCTGGGTTTGGAGACTCCACACGGGGTCGGGAGCCAGACATAGAAACGCTCGATCACAGGCCGGGTGAGCACGGAGTGCGGCCAGAGACCGGGGAGACGGGAGTGACTGCTTTTCTCTGGGGGCGCACTGAAGGGCGGGGCCCCGAGTTCTCAGCTCCGCCAGGCAGAGATTAGGAGGCCATCATTTTCACCCTGGTCCTCCAAAGCTGTACCGTGAGCTTGCAGGGAACAAAAGCTTCTGAGAGCAAACCTAAGCAGCTTGCTTAGCCCGGACTCAAAAGGGCGGGGCAATTCCGCCTGCGGCAAAGACATTTGGGAACCATGGCAACAGGCCCCTCCCCCAGAAGATCAGCACGAACAGCCAGCAAGACAAGACCAAGTTTGCCGATCAAGGAGAACGGGAGAACTCCAGCGCTAGGGGAATACTGCACATAGAATTCATGGCTTTTTTACCATGATTCATTAGTTTTTCAAAGTTAATTTTTTTAACTGTTTTTTTTTTAATTTTTCATTTTCCCTTTTTCAAACAACATCTTATCAATCCCTTTTT
>NW_027402130.1:1082-3602 GCF_003265705.2 Callorhinus ursinus
TTTTTGGCATATATATATAAGTTGTTCTCTCTTTAAAATTTGAGATACAATTTCTTCTAACAGATCAAAATATACCCTAAATCACTAATGTATGGCTTTGTTCTGGTCTCCTGCCTGATCACATTCTCTCCCTTTTTTTTTCTTTTTTTTCTTTTTTCTTTTTCTTTTTAAATCTTCTTTCTTTTTAAAAACAACTTCTTATCTTATCAATTCCTTTTATAAAATCTTTTATAATTTTCATCTTTACAGTCATCTGCCATCCCTTCATTGTATCAACCCTTATTTTGTACATATATCAGTCTTTCTTCCTTTAAAATTTTAGCAGGCACTTTCTTCTAACAGACCAAAATATGCCCAAAAGCTAGTGTGTGGCACTGATCTATGCACTAGCCTGATCATATTTGATCATATTCTGTTTTTTTGTTTTGTTTTGTTCTGTTTGTGTTTGTTTTTATCTTTTTCTTTTTCCTTTTTTTTTTTTCTTCTTTCTTTCCCTTTCTTGTCCCCTGGTTTCAGGTCTTTTCTGATTTGTATAGAGTATATTTGCTGGAGATGTTGCTAACCTGTTAGCATTCTGTTCTCTCATTCATCTGTTCTCCTCTGGACAAAATGACAAGACGAAAAAAATCACCTCAGCAAAAAGAACAAGAGGTAGTACCGTCTGGCAGGGACCTACTCAATACTGACATCAGTACAATGTCAGACCTAGAGTTCAGAATCATGACTTTAAAGATACTAGCTGGGCTTGAAAAAAGTGTGGAAGTTATTAGAGAAACCCTTTCTGGAGAAATAAAAGAACTAAAATCTAACCAAGTTGAAATCAAAAAGGCTATTAATGAGGTGCAATCAAAAATGGGGGCACTAACTGCTAGGATAAATGAGGCAGAAGAAAGAATCAGCAATATAGAAGACCAAATGATGGAAAATAAAGAGGCTGAGAAAAAGAGAGATAAACAACTACAGGATCACGAGGGCAGAATTCGAGAGATAAGCGATACGATGAGACAAAACAACATTAGAATAATTGGGATCCCAGAAGAAGAAGAAAGAGAGAGAGGGGCAGAAGGTATATTGGAGCAAATAATAGCAGAGAACTTCCGAAATGTGGGGAAGGAAACTGGCATCAAAATCCAGGAGGCACAGAGAACCCCTCTCAAAATCAATAAAAATAGGTCAACACCCCAACATCTAATAGTAAAACTTACGAGTCTCAGAGACAAAGAGAAAATCCTGAAAGCAGCTCAGGAGAAGAGATATGTAACCTACAGTGGTAGAAACATTAGATTGGCAACCTAGAAGGCCAGAAAGGACTGGCAAGATATCTTCAGAGCACTAAAGGAGAAAAATATGCAGCCAAGAATACTATATCCAGCTAGGCTATCATTGAAAATAGAAGGAGAGATAAAAAGCTTCCAGGACAAACAAAAACTAAAGGAATTTGTAAACACAAAACCAGCCCTACAAGAAATATTGAAAGAAGTCCTCTAAGTAAAAAGAGAGCCTAAAAACAGCATAGATCAGAAAGGAACACACACAATATACAGTAACAGTCACCTTACAGGCAATACAATGGCATTAAATTCATACATTTCAATAGTTACCCTGAATGTAAATGGGCTCAATGCTCCAATCAAAAGACACAGGCTATGAGATTGGATTAAAAAACAAGACCCATCGATATGCTGTCTGCAAGAGACTCATTTTAGACCCAAAGACACCCCCAGATTGAAAGTGAGGGGGTGGAAAACCATTTACCATGCTAATGGACACCAAAAGAAAGCTGGGGTGGCAATCCTTATATCAGACAAATTAGATTTTAAAACAAAGACTGTAATAAGAGATGAAGAAGGACACTATATCCTACTTAAAGGGTCTATCCAACAAGAAGATCTAACAATTGTAAATATCTATGCCCCTAACGTGGGAGCAGCCAATTATATAAGGTAATTAATAACAAAAGCAAAGAAACACATTGACAACAATACAATAATAGTGGGGGACTTTAACACCTCCCCCCTAACTGAAATGGACAGATCATCTAAGCAAAAGATCAATAAGGAAATAAAGACTTTAAATGAAACACTGGACCAAATGGACTTTACAGACATATTCAGAACATTCCATCCCAAAGCAATAGAATACACATTCTTCTCTAGTGCCCATGGAACATTCTCCAGAATTGATCACAGCCTAGGTCACAAATCCGGTCTCAACTGGTACCAAAAGATTGGGATTATTCCCTGCATATTTTCAGACCACAGTGCTTTGAAACTAGAACTCAATCACAAGAGGAAAGTCGGAAAGAATTCAAATACGTGGAGGCTAAAGAGCATCCTACTAAAGAATGAATGGGTCAACCAGGAAATTAAAGAAGAATTTAAAAAATTCATGGAAACCAATGAAAATGAAAACACAGCTGTTCAAAATCTTTGGGATACAGCAAAAGCAGTCGTGAGAGGAAAGTATATAGCAGTACAAGCCTTTCTCAAGAAACGAGAAAGGTCTCAAATACACAACCTA
>NW_027402131.1:0-3601 GCF_003265705.2 Callorhinus ursinus
TTGAGACCTGATTTGTGACCTAGGATGTGATCAATTCTGGAGAATGTTCCATGGGCACTAGAGAAGAATGTGTATTCTGTTGTCTTTGGGGTGGAATGTTCTGAATATGTCTGTGAAGTCCATTTGGTCCAGTGTTTCATTTAAAGTCTTTATTTCCTTGTTGATCTTTTGCTTAGATGATCTGTCCATTTCAGTCAGGGGGGTGTTAAAGTCCCCCACTATTATTGTATTGTTGTCAATGTGTTTCTTTGCTTTTGTTATTGATTGACTTATATAATTGGCTGCTCCCATGTTAGGGGCATAGATATTTACAATTGTTAGATCTTCTTGTTGGATAGACCCTTTAAGTAGGATATAGTGTCCTTCCTCATCTCTTATTACAGTCTTTGTTTTAAAATCTAATTTGTCTGATATAAGGATTGCCACCCCAACTTTCTTTTGGTGTCCATTAGCATGATAAATTGTTTTCCACCCCTTCACTTTCAATCTGGGGGTGTCTTTCAGTCTAAAATGAGTCTCTTGCAGACAGCATATTGATGGGTCTTGTTTTTTAATCCAATCTGATAGCCTGTGTCTTTTGATTGGGGCATTGAGCCCATTTACATTCAGGGTAACTATTGAAAGGTATGAATTTAGTGCCATTATATTGCCTGTAAGGTGACTGTTATTGTATATTGTCTGTGTTCCTTTCCGGTCTATGCTGCTTTTAGGCTCTCTCTTTGCTTAGAGGACCCCTTTCAATATTTCTTGGAGGGCTGGTTTCCTGTTTGCAAATTCCTTTAGTTTTTGTTTGTCCTGGAAGCTTTTTATCTCTCCTTCTATTTTTCCATGACAGCCTAGCTGGATATAGTATTCTTGGCTGCATATTTTTCTCGTGTAGTGCTCTGAAGATATCATGCCAGTCCTTTCTGGCCTGCCAGGTCTCTGTGGATAGGTCTGTTGCCAATCTAATGTTTCTACCATTATAGGTTACATATCTCTTCTCCCAAGCTGCTTTCAGGATTTTCTCTTTGTCTCTGAGACTCATAAATTTTACCATTAGATGTCGGGGTGTGGACCTATTTTTATTGATTTTGAGAGGGGTTCTCTGTTCCTCCTGGATTTTGATGCCTGTTTCCTTCCTCACATTAGGGAAGTTCTCTGCTATAATTTGCTCCAATATACCTTCTGCCCCTCTCTCTCTTTCTTCTTCTTCTGGGATCCCAATTATTCTAATGTTGTTTCATCTTATCGTATCAGTTGTCTCTCGAATTCTGCCCTCATGATCCAGTAATTATTTATCTCTCTTTTTCTCAGCTTCTTTATTTTCCATCATTTGGTCTTCTATATCGCTGATTCTCACTTCTGCCTCATTTATCCTAGCAGTTAGTGCCCCCATTTTTTATTGCACCTCATTAATAGCCTTTTTGATTTTTGACTTGCTTAGATTTTAGTTCTTTTATTTCTCCAGGAAGAGTTTCTCTAATAACTTCCATGCTTTTTTCAAGCCCAGCTAGTGTCTTTAAAATTATGATTCTGAACTCTAGGTCTGACAGCGTACTAATATCCTTATTGAGTAGGTCCCTGGCAGACGGTACTACCTCTTGTTCTTTTTGTTGAGGTGATTTTTTTTCATCTTGTCATTCTGTCCAGAGAATAGATGAATGAGAGAACAAAATGCTAACAGGTTAACAACGTCCCCAGAAAATATACTCTAAACAAATCAGAAAAGACCTGAAACCAGGGGAAAAGAAAGGGAAAGAAAGAAAAAAGAGAAAAAAAAAGAAAAAGAAAAAGATAAAAACAAACAAAAACAGAACAAAACAAAACAAAACATAAACCAGAATATGATCAAATATGATCAGGCTAGTGCATAGATCAGTGCCACACACTAGATTTTGCGTGCATTTTGGTCTGTTAGAAGAAAGTGCCTCCTAATTTTAAAGAAAGAAAGACTTATATATGTACAAAATAAGGGTTGATACAATGAAGGGATGCAATATGACTGTAAAGATGAAAATTATAAAAAAATTTTAAAAAAGGAATTGATAAGGTGCTTGAAAAAAGAAAGAAGAGGATTAAAAAAAAAGAAAGGAAGGAAGAAAACAAAGGGGGGAGAGAATGTGATCAGGCAGGAGACTAGAACAAAGCCATACACTAGAGATTTAGGGTATATTTTGATTTGTTAGAAGAAACTGTATCTCAAAATTTTAAAGAGAGAACAATCTATATATATATGCCAAAAATAAGGGTAACTACTATGAAGGGATAGAATATGACTCTAAAAATGAAAAATAAAAATGTTTTTTAAAAAAGGATTGATAAGATTTTGGTTGAAAAAGGGAAAAAGAAAAATTCAAAAAAACAACAGTTAAAAAAATTAACTTTGAAAGACTAATGAATAATGGTAAAAAAGCCATGAATTCTATGTGCAGTATTCCCCTAGCGCTGGAGTTCCCCCGTTCTCCTTGATCGGTAAACTTGGTCTTGGCTTGCTGGCTATTCATGCTGATCTTCTGGGGGAGGGGCCTGTTGCCGTGGTTTCCAAAAGTCTTTACCGGAGGCGGAATTGCCCCGCCCTTGTTGGTCCGGGCTAAGCAAGCTGCTTGGGTTTGCTCTCAGGAGCTTTTGTTCCCTGCAAGCTCTCGGTACAGCTTGGAGGACCAGGGTGAAAATGGTGGCCTCCCAATCTCTGCCCGGAGGAGCTGAGAACGCGGGGCCCCGCTCCTCAGTGCGCCCCCAGAGAAAAGCAGTCACTCCCGTCTCCCCGGTCTCCGGCCGCACTCCGTGCTCACCCAGCCTGTGACCGAGCGTCTCTTTCTCTGGCACCCAACTCGGTGTGGAGTCTCCAAATCCAGCAGATCCCTGCAGTGCGTTCCCGCGCCGCTCCTCCCGGGGGAGGAAGGGGAGTCTCCCCGGATCTGCCGCTTGTTGGGTCCCTGCTGGAGGAGCAGTGGCCCGACTGGGCCGCGGATCACAGTTTATGGCAACCCCGAGCTGAGAGTCACGCCTCGGCTCCGTCTCTGCAGCCGGCCTCCCCGCTCTGATACCTGGGAGCTCTGCCGCACTCAGGCACCCCCGGTCTTTCTGTGACCCTGAAGTCCTGAGACCACACTGTCCCGCGAGGGTTCCACCCCCCGCTTAGCCACTGGAGCGACGTCCCTCAGCGGAGCCAACTTCTAAAAGGTCCGATTTTGTGCTCCGCGGCTCTAGCACTTGCCAGAAGCGGCCCACGGAGGCCCCTCCCCCGCCGTCTATCCTCCCGAATATCGCCTCGGATTCACTTCTCCGCACGTCCTACCTTCCAGAAAGTGGTCGCTTTTCTGTTCAGAGAGTTGTTGCTATTCTCTTCTTCGATCTCCTGTTGAGTTCGTAGGTGTTCAGAATGGTTTGATCCCTATTCAGCTGAATTCCTGAGACCAGACGACATCCAGGCCTCCTACTCCTCTGCCATCTTGCTCTGTCCCCAAGCTGGAAGTACTTCTGAGAGAATTATAAACTTGGGGGTGGGTGGGTACCCTACCTTCAGCGAGCAACCAGAGAAAACAAAATCATCCAGGATTCTAGAACTAATTAGTTTAAAATCACCTCCTTGCTGCAGGTTTGAGGAATTATTTCCAAT
>NW_027402132.1:0-3600 GCF_003265705.2 Callorhinus ursinus
TTGTGTGTGGGCTGCTGGGTCGCACTGGCTCCCATCCTCCCTGGACAGGAGTCTCCTTGCAGGACTGCTGGTCCCAGCCAAAGTGCCCGCCAGGAATGGTGGGGCCTGATCCACTTTGTAGGGGCACCTGCTGGGGTGGGAGCGTTGGGGAGGTGGGTCCACAGGGGACCAGCAGGGTGTGGAGTGCTAGCAAGAAAGATGGAAAGCGTGAGAATTGGCTCCTGCAAACACCAGGGTAACTTCAGAAGGAGGGCCGGAAAGTCCTGAGGCCCGGGCTTTCTGTTCCCAGAGAAAGCCCCTACTGATCCTTGCCCTCCAGCACACACGCTATGTTAGACAATTATTCTCCAAACTGCTGCCCCCATGCTAGGTCTTAGATGGGCTGTCGCACCATGCTGGTGGTGTAAGAGAGGAGCCCCCAGCTCTCCCAGAGTGATGTCCCCCTAATTTTCAAAGCTCCCCAAGATAAGCTGTGAAGATTTTCAAAGCCAGACATTATGCAGGTTCGTCTTCCTGGAGAGGTCCTCAGACGCGGGGTACCTGATGTCGGGCTTGATCGCCTCACTCCTCAAGGAGGATCTCTGCTTCTCTGACATCCTTTTGGATTGTGGCTATTTGTGCTCAGGTTTTGGCTTCGGACCTCGTCTGAGCCCCCGCTGCCTGTGGATGTGGCCCTCTCCTCAAGCCCCCTGCTGCAGAAGGCCTGTCCTCCAGTCTTCGGGTCCTTTACAGAGTGAGCGGCATTCCGTGTGTGTCGTCGTGTCCATGGGAGGAGGTGAGCTCGGCATCTTCCCGCTCACTCGTGCTCTCCACTGTGATCTGCACACTCATATTCTTAATTAGGTAGGAAAGTAGAGAGAACCAGAAACCAGAAAGCCTTTAATGCTGTTTTTTAAATATTTCCCATGTAGTTCTCTTTACTGATGTTTTACTTTTTTTTTAAAGATTTTCTTTGAGAGAGAGAAAAGGAGAGACAGCGAGAGGGAACACAAGCAGGGAGTAGAGGGAGAAGCAAGCTCCCCACAGAGCAGGGAGCCGAACTTGGGGCTCGATCCCAGGACCCCGGGATCATGACCTCAGCTGAAGGCAGCTGCTTCACCGACTCAGCCACCCAGGCACTCCTACTGATGTTATTTTTTAACGTGGCTGAGATTTACTGTCTAGTGTCCTTGCATTTTTAACCTTGAGGAAGCCCGTTGCCGATGCCTGGAGCACAGGTGTCCCTGTACAGGTGTGCAAACGCCCCAGGATTTTATCTAGGATTAGCACTTTCTCCTTAGTTTTGAGGGACAGGTTTCCCGCTTTTTCCTTTCCACATTTTGTCATCCTGCTGACTCCTGGACTACATGGCTTTGGATGGGAAACTGATCTAATCTTACTGTGGATCCCTGGCACATTGCGAATTGCTTCTCTTGGACTTTTTTCAGTGTTTTTTCTCTTGGTTCTTGGCAGTCTGGGTCTCTGTGATGCATCCTCCTTGAAGCACATGGATATTCTCGAGTATTTAGATTCATGACTTTCAGTACATTTGCAAAGTTTTCAGCCATTCTTTGTTCCAATTACCTGTCTGACATTGACCTCCTACCTTCCCTTCGGAGACTGCTGTGTTGCTGGTGCTCCTGATGGACTCACCTGGCTACCTCGGGCAGGTGCTCATTTTTTTCCCCTTCAGTTCCCTCCATTTTGAATTGTTTTCTGTGTGTTGTGTAAGATAATGGTCCAAATCCTTTCTTTCTCTCTTCCTGTTTTTTTTTTTTTATTTCTAGTTTCACTACATTGTCATGAGAAAGATAGTTGAAATGATTTCAATCTTCTGAAATTTGTTAAACCTGGTTTTGTGAACTAAAATGTCATCGATCCTGGGGAATGTTCCATGTGCATTTGGGAAGAATGTGCATTTTTTTCTATTGGATAGAATGTCCTGCATGGGTCTCAGTCCATTTGGTCTAAAATAGAGTTGAAGTCCAGTGTTTCCATATTGATTTTCTGTCTAGATGGCTTATCCATTGTTGAAAGTGTGGTCATGAACTCCCGTACTATTATTATCTATTTCTCCCTTCAGATCTGTCCATATTTGCTTGACATATTTAGGTGCTCTGAGGTTGCAAATATATTTATAATTATTCAATTTTCCTGTTGAATGGACCATTTCACCATCCTATAAGGGCCTTCTTTGTCTATTGAGACAGTTTTTGACTTAAAGTCTATTTTGTCTGGGGTAAGTGTAACCATATTTGTTTTCTTCTGATGACCACTTTTGTGACCTATCTTTTTTAAATTTCTTCACTTTCAGCTTATGTGCCTCTTTAAATCTAAACTGAGTCTCTTGTAGACTGTATAAATTTATAGTACACCCTATGATCTGTGAAGTCAAGATCTCCTCTGCCCTGTTCCCTTTTGCACCATTCTCTAAAATTTTATGAGAAGAGTACTCTAGATAAATTTTAGTATCATTTTGTCCAATTTTCAGTACCTGAATTGGAATTTTTTAAGAAGATTTTATTTATTTATTGGACAGAGAGAGACAGTGAGAGAGGGAACACAAGCAGTGGGAGTGGGAGAGGGAGAAGCAGGCTTCCCATGGAGCAGGGAGCCCGATGCGGGGCTCGATCCCATGACCTTGAGATCATGATCTGAGCCGAAGGCAGATGCTTAATGACTGAGGCAGGTGCCCCTGAATTGGAATTTTAAAATTTTATTTTATATTAAATTTATATATTAACTTTGGAGAACTTGTAATTTTGTTCTAGTAACCATTCTGTTTTGGAACATAGCATATCTTTTCATTGATCCAAATCTTTCACGAATTTTATAGTATTATTTAGATGGGTGTTTTACTTATCCTTAATTTTTCAATGTTTTCCTTTAAAATTTTCATGGTATCTCCCTTCATTTTCATTTCTCATTGGTATCACTAAGGAAAAACATAGAGCAATTAATTTTGTATATTTATCTTTGGATAATATATATTAACCAAACAGCTGCCAAAGTCACTTAATTCTAGCATTTCTGTAAACCTTTAAGCTTCCTAGTTATCAAACCCAGTGAAAAATAATAACAGACTAAAAATAACTTGGTATTTTCTCCAAATATCATACTGATTTTTTTTTCTTATTGCATTTGTTAACATTCAACAATATCAGTATGATTGGTAGTAGTTGTAGGCAGGAAAACCGATTTTAACAGAAATACCTCTTAGGGTTTTACAGGTTTGGTTTCTATTTTCAGGTCAATAACTCCATCATCTTTAAGAAGGTATTCTCATTGTGATTGTACTTCAAGGTTTTATTAGATAAGCCACTTAAGAATTCTGTCCAACAAGTATTCTGCATCTATTGATATCCTATGGCAGTCTCCTTTTTTGATGTAATTCTTATGTTGGAAGATTTTTCATATCCTGGATTCATTGGGTCATGATGCGTGCTTTTGATACCCTGCGCCTTGTTTCAGTAAAATTTTATTCTATAAATATTAACTTATAAACTTATAAACATGCTAGATGTTTATAAGTGAGATTGTACACTACAAAAATCTTTATCATTTTGCGCTGATAGGTAATATTGACTTTATAGAGTCAATTATGGAATTTTCTATCTTTTT
>NW_027402133.1:0-276 GCF_003265705.2 Callorhinus ursinus
GTTCACAAAATTTTCCACATATTATCTCATTAAATCCATCTGATGGGAGGGGCGGAGCAAGATGGCGGAGGAGTAGGAGACCTAGATTTCGTCTGGTCTCAGGAATTCAGCTGAATAGGGATCAAACCATTCTGAACACCTACAAACTCAACAGGAGACCGAAGAAGAGAGTAGCAACAACTCTCTGAACAGAAAAGTGACCACTTTCTGGAAGGTAGGACGTGCGGAGAAGTGAATCCGAGGCGATATTCGGGAGGATAGACGGCGGGGGAGGGG
>NW_027402133.1:376-1117 GCF_003265705.2 Callorhinus ursinus
CCCTCGCGGGACAGTGTGGTCTCAGGACCCTCGGGGTCACAGAGAGACCGGGGGTGCCTGAGTGCGCCAGAGCTCACAGGTATCAGAGCGGGGAAGCCGGCTGCAGAGACGGAGCAGAGTCGCGGGCTCTCAGCTTGGGGTTGCCATAAACTGTGATCTGCAGCCCAGTCGGCGCATGGCTCCCCCAGCAGGGACCCAGCAGGCGGCAGATCCAGGGAGACTTCCCTTCCTTCCCGGGGAGGAGCGGTGCGGGAACGCACTGCAGGGATCTGCTGGGTTTGGAGACTCTGCGCGGGGTCGGGTGCCAGAGATAGCAACGCTCGGTCACAGGCCGGGTGAGCACGGAGTGCGGCCAGAGACCGGGGACACGGAAGTGACTGCTTTTCTCTGGGGGCACACTGAGGAGCGGGGCCCCGAGTTCTCAGCTCCTCCGGGTGGAGATTGGGAGGCCACCATTTCTGCCCTGGTCCTCCAAGGCTGTACGGAGAGCTCGCAGGGAACAAAAGCTCCTGAGAGCAAACCCGAGCAGATTGCTTAGGCCGGAACGACAAGGGCGGGGCAATTCCGCCTCCGGCAAAGACATTTGGAAACCACAGCAACAGGCCCCTCCCCCAGAAGATCAGCACAAACAGCCAGCAAGCCAAGACCAAGTTGATCGATCAAGGAGAACGGGAGAACTCCAGCGCTAGGGGAATACTGCACATAGATTCATGGCTTTTTTTTTTTTTTTTTTACCATGAT
>NW_027402133.1:1217-3599 GCF_003265705.2 Callorhinus ursinus
TTTTATCCCTTCATAGTAGTTACCCTTATTTTTGGCATATATATATAAGTTGTTCTCTCTTTAAAATTTTGAGGTACAGTTTCTTCTAACAGATCAAAATATACCCTAAATCACTAGTGTATGGCTTTGTTCTAGTCTCCTGCCTGATCACATTCTCTCCCTTTTTCCTTTTTTTTTCTTTTCTTAAATCCTCTTTCTTTTTACAAACAACTTATCTTACCAAGTCCTTTTATAAAACCTTTTATAATTTTCATCTTTACAGTCATCTTCCATCCCTTCATTGTATCAACCCTTATTTTGTACATATATGTCTTTCTTCCTTTAAAATTTTAGGAGGCACTTTTTTCTAACAGACCAAAATACGCCCAAAATCTAGTGTGTGGCACTGATCTATGCACTAGCCTGATCATATTTGATCATATTCTGCTTTTTTTGTATTGTTCTGTTTTTGTTTTTATCTTTTTTTTTCTTTTTTCTCTTTCTTTTTTCTTTCTTTCCCTTTCTTTTCCCCTGGTTTCAGGTCTTTTCTGATTTGTATACAGTATATTTGCTGGGGACGTTGTAAACCTGTTAGCATTTTGTTCTCTCATTCATCTATTCTCCTCTGGACAAAATGACAAGATGAAAGAAATCACCTCAGCAAAAAGAACAAGAGGTAGTACCTTCAGCCAGGGACCTACTCAATACAGACATTAGTATGATGTCGGACCTAGAGTTCAGAATCATGACTTTAAAGATACTAGCTGGGCTTGAAAAAAGCGTGGAAGTTATTAGAGAAACCCTTTCTGGAGAAATAAAAGAACTAAAATCTAACCAAATCGAAATCAAAAAGGCTATTGATGAGGTACAATCAAAAATGGGGGCACTAACTGCTAGGATAAATGAGGCAGAAGAGAGAATCAGCGATATAGAAGACCAAATGATGGAAAATAAAGAGGCTGAGAAAAAGAGAGAGAAACAACTACAGGATCACGAGGGCAGAATTCGAGAGATAAGTGATACGATAAGACGAAACAACATTAGAATAATTGGGATCCCAGAAGAAGAAGAAGAGAGAGAGAGGGGGGCAGAAGGTATATTGGAGCAAATTATAGCAGAAAACTTCCCTAATGTGAGGAAGGAAACAGGCATTAAAATCCAGGAGGCACAGAGAACCCCTCTGAAAATCAATAAAAATAGGTCAACACCCCGACATCTAATAGTAAAACTTACGAGTCTCAGAGACAAAGAGAAAATCCTGAAAGCAGCTCGGGAGAAGAGATATGTAACCTACAATGGTAGAAACATCAGATTGGCAACAGACCTATCCACAGAGACCTGGCAGGCCAGAAAGGACTGGCAAGATATCTTCAGAGCACTAAACGAGAAAAATATGCAGCCAAGAATACTATATCCAGCTAGGCTATCACTGAAAATAGAAGGAGAGATAAAAAGCTTCCAGAACAAACAAAAACTAAAGGAATTTGCAAACACGAAACCAGCCCTCCAAGAAATATTGAGAGGGGTCCTGTAAGCAAAGAGAGAGCCTAAAAGCAGCATAGACCAAAAAGGAAAACAGACAATGTACGGTAACAGTCACCTTACAGGCAATACAATGGCACTAAATTCATACCTTTCAATAGTTACCCTGAATGTAAATGGGCTCAATGCCCCAATCAAAAGACACAGGCTATCAGATTGGATTAAAAAACAAGACCCATCAATATGCTGTCTGCAAGAGACTCATTTTAGACGCAAAGACACCCCCAGATTGAAAGTGAGGGGGTGGAAAACAATTTACCATGTTAATGGACACCAAAAGAAAGCTGGGGTGGCAATCCTTATATCAGACAAACTAGATTTTAAAACAAAGACTGCAATAAGAGATGAGGAAGGACACTATATCCTACTTAAAGGGTCTATCCAACAAGAAGATCTAACAATTGTAAATATCTATGCCCCGAACATAGGAACAGCCAATTATATAAGGCAATTAATAACAAAAGCAAAGAAACACATTGACAACAATACAATAATAGTGGGGGACTTTAACACCCCCCTGACTGAAATGGACAGATCATCTAAGCAAAAGATCAACAAGGAAATAAAGACTTTAAATGACACACTGGACCAAATGGTCTTCACAGACATATTCAGAACATTCCATCCCAAAGCAACGGAATACACATTCTTCTCTAGTGCCCATGGAACATTCTCCAGAATTGATCACATCCTAGGTCACAAATCAGGTCTCAATCGGTACCAAAAGATTGGGATCATTCCCTGCATATTTTCAGACCACAATGCTTTGAAACTAGAACTCAACCACAAGAGGAAAGTCGGAAAGAACTCAAATACATGGAGGCTAAAGAGCATCCTACTAAAGAATGAATGGGTCAACCA
>NW_027402134.1:0-3599 GCF_003265705.2 Callorhinus ursinus
AGCAGATTCCAGGAAAGATAAACAGAAAAGAGCAACTTGGAGTAAACAGAGACTATGCAAGGACGTGAGAATTACTCCCCCACCCTTGTCAAAAACAAACAACAAAGAAATTGATTGTTATCATTCCCAGAGAGATAACAACAGATATTACAACTTCGAAACAAGCATGGAGTTGTTTAAGAAAGGAAAGCATAACCATGTAGTGAGCGTACTACACAGCTCAGCCGAAAACAGTATTTACATAATCTACATAATGTAATCTGGTATGATATAATCAAAAGCATGGTGCAACTATATAGAAATGAGCAGGGATGGGCGGTAAAATCTCTGCCGTCATCTTCCATGTGGGAAGAGCTGAGCTAATGCTTGAAACTGAAAAAAGCAAAAGTCCCATTATAAACAATCATGGTGAGAGACATACACATACATATGAAAAGAAAAAGTAAAACCACTGAAAGTGATAGCCTTGAGAAGAGGAAATAGGACAGCTGGGGCTGGCACTGGGGGACTGACAGAATGGCATTTTTGGTAATGAGCTCAGAGAACTATTTGATTCTCGAAACCACGTGTATTTTATTTTATTTTTTTTATAAAAAATGAAAGCCAAATTCTAAGAGCTTGGGTTCTGGCATCAGGCTGCCTGGATTAGTCACTGGTCCTCATCCCTGAATCCTGTAGGATGCTGGGCAATCTTCTTAACTTCTGTGGGCCTGAACTGCCCCCCTCACATGTCTGGGAGCCATCACAATGGCACTGCCTTATGGAATTGTTGGGGGATAAAATCGGATCATGTGTGTAAGGCATGTAGCAGGAGCACATAGTATGGGGCTCAATAAATGCTGCCTAGTGTTTTCCCACCCCCGGGGATCTGATTTCACTGGGCTGTGGTGAGGCATAGATATAGGGGTTTGAAAAGCTACCCAGGGGATTCTGACACATGAAGGAAAACCAGTGGTCTCCAGCCTAGAGAAAGTGACGGGGGAATATAACTACTGCTAAAAATAAGTGATTACTGGATGTTTCATCGTCTGTCCTCCCACTTGGACCCTACAGCATCCAGATGATAAAGAAATGGAATGCTAACATCCCAGTGATTCTCATTTTTCGAAACAGTAGAAGTTGACAGAAATGTTGACTATACATAGAAGTTTTCTAAGTTAAATCCCACTGGCTCACTGAATAAGGTTTGATTTCAGTCATAAATTTTCAAAGGAAAATGCTGACCCTAAGACATACTAAGACAGGTTTCAGAATACAGCAAAAATTTTAAGGGTACACAATTTAAGCATAAAAAACTATTATGAAAGATATTAATAAGCTCTAAGCTTCTGGGGGCTCAACTACTGGCATCTTAAGAACACTTAGATTGAACCAACATCAAAAGCTTGGGAAAAAAATCAGTTTATCTTTAGAGATGTATGGGCCCGCCTCAAATTTCCAGGTTTAAAAATGGCATCACTCCAACACAACTCAAAGTAGTTTAAGCAAAAGAGGGAATGTGTAGGCTCAGGTAGCTGGGGAGGCTTCTAGGATAGTCAACAGAATGAGGGGAAGAGCAGAGGGGAGCAGCACCCTAGAGGCCAGCACTGGAATTCACTGTGCTCTCCACGTTCCGGGGTCCCCTGGATGTGTGCGATACAGCAGTGAAAACAGCAATACGAAACTGAAAGATAAATACATGCAAAAATAAAAAGATATCCACCTCAGAGGATAAAGATTTGTTCAAGAGCAGCGAGGAGGCCGTGAGCTCCAAAGAGGAGGGGACAGCAGATTGCAGGGTAAACCGCTCTAAGACTTTGGCTGTACTCTGAGTGAGATGAGAATCCTTTGAAGGATTCATAGTGACAGGATGTAATTAATGTTTCAAAACTTTGTGCAAGCAAACAACCAAATGACCTCTTTGCTGTATACAAAACTGAATGTGGTGAGGCAAAGCAGCAGCAGGCGGACGCGTAAGAGGATACTATTTTCCAGGGGAGACACTGTGCTGGTTGGACTTAGGTTGTCATGGAGGAAATGATGAGATGTTATCATGTCATCCGGGTCTAGTTCTACTTCAAAGGTGGGGATGAAAGGACCCGCTGATGGATTCCACTGGGCTGCAAGGAGAGCGAGACGTGGTTGATGCCCTGCTACCAGGACCCTCTCCCTCCCCATGCATCCTCTGAATGCATTGATCCATCTTTCATCTCTGCCTGTCTTTGGCTTCATTCTAATTCTCCACATGGCAGGAAATAACACAGTGCCCAAGAGCTCCAAATTCATACCCTGCCATTTACAACCATGGGAGTATATCTGTACATCAGACCTTAATAAGGTCCTGTTTTGGTCACGGGCCCAACCCTTGGATCACTCACTGTTGTCAGGAAGATGCATTTCATGACTGTCCAGACCTAGAATACACACTTATCCCCATGAGTGCTTACTCCCCCAGGGCAGTAGGGCATGTTTCTGGGATTGCACAGTTAGGAGAAGCTTTCCAGGTATGCAAACAGTCTAACCCATGCCCCCCACCCCAACAAAAACCAACTTGCTTCCCCTTTGAGTTTTCTCCTCTTCCTCAGACCCTGAAGGCTCTTCCTTTCCCCGAAAGTCAGAATAGCTTCCAACATGGGGCACTCACCTCAAAAGGGATATTGTACTTTCATTATCTAACAGTACAAAATCAAATTAAAAGTCACAGTAATTTTAAATCTGGCCTCAGGATCCAGCTTAGTCTGTCATTCAAAAGCAGGTGGAATAGGAAAGGGGGCAGAGAGAGATTTTGAATTCCCCCTCCCCAGCTTAATTGTTGAAAGGGTCTCTCTCAACTGCTTTCACAAAAAGCTGCATAGAGAAGCATTTCCAGTCAGTTTTCTGAGAGTCCTGATATATTTTAGAGCAAGATGTGCCTGGTTTTTTGTTTTTGTTTTCTTGTTTTTTTGTTTTTATCTTACCTAGGGCTTTCTGCACTCTTTGTCAGTTAAGAATTCTTGGCCCCAAACCAGCTCTACCAGTAGCATTTGTGAGTTTTGGGAAAACTCTGCTGAAGAATTGAGGACATAGGCCACAGTCTGAAAGTATGTAAATGTGGCAATTTAGGATCTTGGAATGTTTGTTTAAAAAGTGGCAGGGGGCCCTGTGCGGCACTGGCTGTCTGTCCACATGAACGTTCAGTGATTCTGCTGCCATCACTCTGATCACTGGTCCCATCAAGGCTGCCCTCTTTACCCTTCCTTCTGGAACACCTGCTCCCACAGTCACTGAGAGAGAACTGATCTCTGTTGACGATTTTCCCTACCCCAAACAACCCTGGGCTGTTTATGGTAGGTATTACACACTAGTGAGGTTTTATTGATCTCTTTTTCCCAGACATCCCTCCGTCTCCTCCCACCCCAGCCTCATTTTTGTTCGTCTGCCACCTGGAAGCAGCAAACGCTGCTCCTCTTGCTTTTCTGCATACCAGAGGCAGTGATAATATTTACAGTGGCAGCGAAAGGCCCTTCCTGCTGTCTTCACAGCCCTGGCACTCAATGGTGCTGGGACCCAGGGAGAGCCGAATGCAGAGCAAGGGCTCCTTCCCTCTGCATGCCCAGAGAGGTGTTCAGCTGTGACTCAAA
>NW_027402135.1:0-3598 GCF_003265705.2 Callorhinus ursinus
AGCAGATTCCAGGAAAGATAAACAGAAAAGAGCAACTTGGAGTAAACAGAGACTATGCAAGGACGTGAGAATTACTCCCCCACCCTTGTCAAAAACAAACAACAAAGAAATTGATTGTTATCATTCCCAGAGAGATAACAACAGATATTACAACTTCGAAACAAGCATGGAGTTGTTTAAGAAAGGAAAGCATAACCATGTAGTGAGCGTACTACACAGCTCAGCCGAAAACAGTATTTACATAATCTACATAATGTAATCTGGTATGATATAATCAAAAGCATGGTGCAACTATATAGAAATGAGCAGGGATGGGCGGTAAAATCTCTGCCGTCATCTTCCATGTGGGAAGAGCTGAGCTAATGCTTGAAACTGAAAAAAGCAAAAGTCCCATTATAAACAATCATGGTGAGAGACATACACATACATATGAAAAGAAAAAGTAAAACCACTGAAAGTGATAGCCTTGAGAAGAGGAAATAGGACAGCTGGGGCTGGCACTGGGGGACTGACAGAATGGCATTTTTGGTAATGAGCTCAGAGAACTATTTGATTCTCGAAACCACGTGTATTTTATTTTATTTTTTTTATAAAAAATGAAAGCCAAATTCTAAGAGCTTGGGTTCTGGCATCAGGCTGCCTGGATTAGTCACTGGTCCTCATCCCTGAATCCTGTAGGATGCTGGGCAATCTTCTTAACTTCTGTGGGCCTGAACTGCCCCCCTCACATGTCTGGGAGCCATCACAATGGCACTGCCTTATGGAATTGTTGGGGGATAAAATCGGATCATGTGTGTAAGGCATGTAGCAGGAGCACATAGTATGGGCTCAATAAATGCTGCCTAGTGTTTTCCCACCCCCGGGGATCTGATTTCACTGGGCTGTGGTGAGGCATAGATATAGGGGTTTGAAAAGCTACCCAGGGGATTCTGACACATGAAGGAAAACCAGTGGTCTCCAGCCTAGAGAAAGTGACGGGGGAATATAACTACTGCTAAAAATAAGTGATTACTGGATGTTTCATCGTCTGTCCTCCCACTTGGACCCTACAGCATCCAGATGATAAAGAAATGGAATGCTAGCATCCCAGTGATTCTCATTTTTCGAAACAGTAGAAGTTGACAGAAATGTTGACTATACATAGAAGTTTTCTAAATTAAATCCCACTGGCTCACTGAATAAGGTTTGATTTCAGTCATAAATTTTCAAAGGAAAATGCTGACCCTAAGACATACTAAGACAGGTTTCAGAATACAGCAAAAATTTTAAGGGTACACAATTTAAGCATAAAAAACTATTATGAAAGATATTAATAAGCTCTAAGCTTCTGGGGGCTCAACTACTGGCATCTTAAGAACACTTAGATTGAACCAACATCAAAAGCTTGGGAAAAAAATCAGTTTATCTTTAGAGATGTATGGGCCCGCCTCAAATTTCCAGGTTTAAAAATGGCATCACTCCAACACAACTCAAAGTAGTTTAAGCAAAAGAGGGAATGTGTAGGCTCAGGTAGCTGGGGAGGCTTCTAGGATAGTCAACAGAATGAGGGGAAGAGCAGAGGGGAGCAGCACCCTAGAGGCCAGCACTGGAATTCACTGTGCTCTCCACGTTCCGGGGTCCCCTGGATGTGTGCGATACAGCAGTGAAAACAGCAATACAAAACTGAAAGATAAATACATGCAAAAATAAAAAGATATCCACCTCAGAGGATAAAGATTTGTTCAAGAGCAGCGAGGAGGCCGTGAGCTCCAAAGAGGAGGGGACAGCAGATTGCAGGGTAAACCGCTCTAAGACTTTGGCTGTACTCTGAGTGAGATGAGAATCCTTTGAAGGATTCATAGTGACAGGATGTAATTAATGTTTCAAAACTTTGTGCAAGCAAACAACCAAATGACCTCTTTGCTGTATACAAAACTGAATGTGGTGAGGCAAAGCAGCAGCAGGCGGACGCGTAAGAGGATACTATTTTCCAGGGGAGACACTGTGCTGGTTGGACTTAGGTTGTCATGGAGGAAATGATGAGATGTTATCATGTCATCCGGGTCTAGTTCTACTTCAAAGGTGGGGATGAAAGGACCCGCTGATGGATTCCACTGGGCTGCAAGGAGAGCGAGACGTGGTTGATGCCCTGCTACCAGGACCCTCTCCCTCCCCATGCATCCTCTGAATGCATTGATCCATCTTTCATCTCTGCCTGTCTTTGGCTTCATTCTAATTCTCTACATGGCAGGAAATAACACAGTGCCCAAGAGCTCCAAATTCATACCCTGCCATTTACAACCATGGGAGTATATCTGTACATCAGACCTTAATAAGGTCCTGTTTTGGTCACGGGCCCAACCCTTGGATCACTCACTGTTGTCAGGAAGATGCATTTCATGACTGTCCAGACCTAGAATACACACTTATCCCCATGAGTGCTCACTCCCCCAGGGCAGTAGGGCATGTTTCTGGGATTGCACAGTTAGGAGAAGCTTTCCAGGTATGCAAACAGTCTAACCCATGCCCCCCACCCCAACAAAAACCAACTTGCTTCCCCTTTGAGTTTTCTCCTCTTCCTCAGACCCTGAAGGCTCTTCCTTTCCCCGAAAGTCAGAATAGCTTCCAACATGGGGCACTCACCTCAAAAGGGATATTGTACTTTCATTATCTAACAGTACAAAATCAAATTAAAAGTCACAGTAATTTTAAATCTGGCCTCAGGATCCAGCTTAGTCTGTCATTCAAAAGCAGGTGGAATAGGAAAGGGGGCAGAGAGAGATTTTGAATTCCCCCTCCCCAGCTTAATTGTTGAAAGGGTCTCTCTCAACTGCTTTCACAAAAAGCTGCATAGAGAAGCATTTCCAGTCAGTTTTCTGAGAGTCCTGATATATTTTAGAGCAAGATGTGCCTGGTTTTTTGTTTTTGTTTTCTTGTTTTTTTGTTTTTATCTTACCTAGGGCTTTCTGCACTCTTTGTCAGTTAAGAATTCTTGGCCCCAAACCAGCTCTACCAGTAGCATTTGTGAGTTTTGGGAAAACTCTGCTGAAGAATTGAGGACATAGGCCACAGTCTGAAAGTATGTAAATGTGGCAATTTAGGATCTTGGAATGTTTGTTTAAAAAGTGGCAGGGGGCCCTGTGCGGCACTGGCTGTCTGTCCACATGAACGTTCAGTGATTCTGCTGCCATCACTCTGATCACTGGTCCCATCAAGGCTGCCCTCTTTACCCTTCCTTCTGGAACACCTGCTCCCACAGTCACTGAGAGAGAACTGATCTCTGTTGACGATTTTCCCTACCCCAAACAACCCTGGGCTGTTTATGGTAGGTATTACACACTAGTGAGGTTTTATTGATCTCTTTTTCCCAGACATCCCTCCGTCTCCTCCCACCCCAGCCTCATTTTTGTTCGTCTGCCACCTGGAAGCAGCAAACGCTGCTCCTCTTGCTTTTCTGCATACCAGAGGCAGTGATAATATTTACAGTGGCAGCGAAAGGCCCTTCCTGCTGTCTTCACAGCCCTGGCACTCAATGGTGCTGGGACCCAGGGAGAGCCGAATGCAGAGCAAGGGCTCCTTCCCTCTGCATGCCCAGAGAGGTGTTCAGCTGTGACTCAAA
>NW_027402136.1:0-3598 GCF_003265705.2 Callorhinus ursinus
AAGCTGAACAACAGAGATAAAAAGAAATTATGCAAAACGAGAATAGACTTAGGGACCTCAGGGACTCCATCAAATGTAATGACATTCACATTATTGGAGTCCCAGAAGAAGAAGCGAGAAAAAAGGAGGCAGAACATTTATTTGAAGAAATAATAGCTGAGAACTCCCCTAATCTGGAGAAGGAGGCAGACGTCCAGATCCACGAGGCACAGAGAACTCCCATTAAAATCAACAGAAACAGACCCACGCCAAGACATATGTAATTAAATCAGCAAAATATAGTGATAAAGAAAATTTGAAAAGCAGGACGACAAAAGAAGACAGTATTTACAAGGGAAAACCAAAACCCGTAAGGACAGCGGGAGATTTCGCAAGGGAATTTTGCAAGCCAGACGGGAGTGGCATGATATATGCAGAGTGCTAAAAGGAAAGAACCTACAGCCATGAAGACTCTCTCTGGCAAGGCTACCATTCAGAATAGAAGGAGAGGTAGAGAGTTTCCCAGACAAACCCAAACGAAAGGAGTTTGTGACCACTAAACCAGCCCTGTAAGAAATATTAAAGGGGACTCTTTGAGTGAAAAGGAGGGACGAAAACAGACGGTATAAAGGTAGAAAAACACAAAAGCACTAAAATTTGAGTATTTCTATAAAAAGTCAGTCAAGGTAATCACAAAATAAAAGGATTTAAAATGTAACAACATAGGAGTGCCTGGGTGGCTCAGTCGGTTGAGCGTCTGACTCTTGATTGCAGCTCGGGTGATGATCTTGGGGTTGTGGGATCGAGCCCCAATTTGGGCACCATGGCCAGCGTGGAACCCGTTTATGATTCTCTCTCTCCTCCTCCTACTTCCCCTCCTGAATCTCTCCCTCTGTAAGATAAATAAAACTAAAAATAAATAAAAACTAAATTGTAAAAACATATACCTAAAACTTGGGGTTGAGAGGAGTCAAGAATGGGTTCAAACTTAAGGGACCATCAACTTAATATAGATTGCTATATACAGAAGATGTTATATACAAACTTAACGGTAACCACAAATCAAAACCCACTAATAAATAGGCAAAGAATAAAGAGAAAGGAATCCAAACACATCATTAAAGAAAATCAGCAAAACACGAAAGAGAGAAAGACAAGAAAAGATCAGAGAAAATCCTCAGAAACAACCACAAATCAGGTAATAAAATGGCAATAAATACATATTTATCAATAATTATTTTGAATGTACATGGACTCAATCCTCCAATCCCAAAAGACATAGGGCGACAGGATGGATTAAAAAAAAAAAGGCTCATCTATATGCTGCCTATAAGAGACTCATTTTAGACCTAAAAACACCTGTAGTTGGAAAGTGAGGGGATGGAGAAACATCCATCGTGCCCATGCATGTCAAAATAAAGCTGGAGGACCAATACTTGTACGGACGAACTAAACTTTATGGTTTCACACATATGTGGAACATAAGGAATAGCATGGAGGATATTAGGGAAAGGAAAGGAAGACTGAAGGGGGGGAACAGAGGGGGAGACGAAACATGAGGGACTCTGGACCCCCGGAAACTATCTGAGGGTTTCAGAGGGAGGGGGGAGGGTGATGGGGGAGCCGAATGATGGGTATTAAGGAAGGCATGTGTTGTGATGTGCACTGGGAGTTATATGCAAATAATGAATCATGAACTCTACATCAAAAACTAATGAGGTATTGTATGCAGACTATCATAGCACAATTTTTAAAAAAAGCCTGCAACAAGGGGCAAAGAAGGACACTATATAAAAATGAGGAGGACACTCCAATAAAAAGATATAACAATTGTAAATATTTGTGCACCCAACATGGGAGCACCCAAATGCATAAAACAGTGAATAACATGCACAACGGAAGTAATTGATAATAATAAAATAGTAGAAGGGGACTTTAACGTCTGACTTACATCAATGGACAGATGATCTAAACAGAGTATCAACAAGAAAAGAAGGGCATTGAATGACACACTGGACCAGATAGGTTTAACAGATATAATCAGAACATTCCATCCTAAAGCAGCAGAATACACATTCTTTTCAAGTACACAGGGAACGTTTTCCAGAATAGATCACATCTTAGCCCACAAAGCAAGCCTCAACAAATTCAAGAAGTCAAAGTCATACCCTGCATCTTTTCTGACCACAACTCTATGAAAGTAGAAGACCACCACAAGAAAATACATGGAAAGACCACAGATACGAGGAGGTTAAATAACATGCTACAATACAATGAATGGTTCAACTAGGAAATAAAAGAGGAAATTAAAAGGTACATGGAAAGACATGAAAATGAAAACCCAATGGTCCAATACCTCTGGGATGCAGCAAAAGCAGTTCAGAGGGAAGTGTATAGCAATTACAGGCCTACGTCAAGAAGCAAGAAAAATCTCAAATGAATCCTAAACAAGCTAGAAAAAGAACAACAAACAAAACTTAAAACCAGCACAAGGAAGGACATAATAAAGATTAGAGCAGAAATAAATGATATAGAAATGAAGAAAACAATAGAACAAATCAATGAAACCAGGAGCTGGTTCTTTGGGGTTGCGGGAAAGCAGTAAAATTGCCAAAACTCTAGCCAGACTTATCAAGAGAAAAGGAGAAAGGACCCAAATAGATAAAAGCACACATGAGAGAGGAGAAATAAGAACCAACACCTCAGAAATACAAACAATTATAAGAGAATATTATGAAAAACTGTGACAACAAATGGCACAGTTTGACCTAGAATTGGTCAAATTGAATGACCTAGAAGAAATGGCTAAATTCCGAGGGAAACATATAAACTACCAAAACTGAAACGGGAAGAAGTGGAAACTTTGAACCGACCAATAACCAGCAAAGAAATTGAATCAGTAATCAAAAAACTCCCAACAAACACAAGTCCAGGACCAGATGGCTTCACAGGTGATTTCTACCAAACATTTCAAGAAGAGTTAATACCTATTCTTCTCAAACTACTCCAAAAAATAGAAAAGGAAGGAAAACTTCCAAATTCATTCTATGAGGCCAACATTATCCTGATACCAAAACCAGATACAAACACCACGAAAAAAGAGCACTCCACGCCAGTATCCCACATCCCTGCTGAGCATAGACGCACAAACTCCTCCATAACATACTAGCAAACCGAATCTAACAAGACATCCACAAAAATCATTCACCACGATCAAGTGGGATTTATTCTCGGGATGCAAGGGTGGCTCGATATTTGCAAATCGATCAACATGATACATCACATCAATAAGACAAAGGATAGGAACCCTATTTATTTTCGATAGATGCAGAAGAAGCATTTGGCAAAGTACAACATCCACTCATGATAAAAACCCTCAACAAAAGTAGGTTTAGAGGGAACATCCCTCAACATAAGAAAAGCCATAAAAACCCACAGCTCAGGGCGCCAGGGTGGCTCAGCCCGTTAAGCATCTGCCTTCGGCTCAGGTCATGATCCCAGGCTCCTGGGATCGAGTTCTGCATTGGGCTCCCTGCTCTGCAGGAAGCCTGCTTCTCCCTCTGCCTCTGCCTTCTCTCTCTCTGTCTCTCATGAATAAATAAATAAAATCTTAAAAAAA
>NW_027402137.1:0-3596 GCF_003265705.2 Callorhinus ursinus
AAACATTAGATTGGCAACAGACCTATCCACAGAGACCTGGCAGGCCAGAAAGGACTGGCAAGATATCTTCAGAGCACTAAACGAGAAAAATATGCAGCCAAGAATACTATATCCAGCTAGGCTCTCACTGAAAATTGAAGGAGAGATATAAAGATTCCAGGACAAACAAAAACTAAAGGACTTTGCAAACATGAAACCAGCCCTCCAAGAAATATTGAAAGGGGTCCTCTAAGCAAAGAGAGAGCCTAAAGGCAGCATACACCAGAAAGGAACACAGACAATATACAGTCACAGTCACCTTACAGGCAATACAATGGCACTAAATTCCTATCTTTCAATAGTTACCCTGAATGTAAATGGGCTCAATGCCCCAATCAAAAGACACAGGCTATCATTGGATTAAAAGACAAGACCCATCGATATGCTGTCTGCAAGAGACTCATTTTAGACCCAAAGACACCCCCAGATTGAAAGTGAGGGGGTGGAAAACCATTTACCATGCTAATGGACACCAAAAGAAAGGTGGGGTGGCAATCCTTATATCAGACAAATTAGATTTCAAAACAAAGACTGTAATAAGAGATGAGGAAAGACACTATATCCTACTTAAAGGGTCTATCCAACAAGAAGATCTAACAATTGTAAATATCTATGCCCCTAATATGGGAACAGCCAATTATATAAGGCAATTCATAACAAAACTAATAACAAAGGCAATGAAACACATTGACAACAATACAGTAAGAGTGGGGGACTTTAACACCCCCCTGACTGAAATGGACAGATCATCTAAGCAAAAGATCAACAAGGAAATAAAGACTTCAAATGACACACTGGACCAAATGGACTTCACAGACATATTCAGAACATTCCATCCCAAAGCAACGGAATACACATTCTTCTCTAGTGCCCATGGAACATTCTCCAGAATAGATCACATCCTAGGTCACAAATCAGGTCTCAACCAGTACCAAAAGACTGGGATTATTCCCTGCAAAATTTCAGAACACAATGCTTTGAAACGAGAACTCAATCACAAGAGGAAAATCGGAAAGAACTCAAATCCATGGAGGCTAAAGAGCATCCTACTAAAAAATGAATGCATCAACCAGGAAATCAAAGAAGAATTGAAAAATCCATGGAAACCAATGAAAATGAAAACACAACTGCTCAAAATCTTTGGGATGCAGCAAAGGCAGTCCTGAGGAAAGTATATAGCAATACAAGCCTTTCTCAAGAAACAAGAAAGGTCTCAAATACACAACCTAACCCTACACCTAAAGGAGCTAGAGAAAAAACAGCAAATAAAGCCTAAACCCAGCAGGAGAAGAGAAATAATAAAGATCAGAGCAGAAACCAATGAACTAGATACCAAAAGAACAGTAGAACAGATCAACGAAACTAGGAGCTGGTTCTTTGAAAGAATTAACAAGATTGATAAACCCCTGGCCAGACTGATCAAAAAGAAAAGAGAAATGACCCAAATCAACAAAACCATGAATGAAAGAGGAGAGATCACAACCAACACCAAAGAAATACAAACAATTATAAGAACATATTATGAGGACTCTATGCCAGCAAATTAGATAACCTGGAAGAAATGGGTGCATTCCTAGAGATGTATCAACTGCCAAAACTGAACCAGGAAGAAATAGAAAACCTGAACAGACCTATAACCACTAAGGAAATTGAAGCAGTCATCAAAAATCTCCCAAGAAACAAAAGCCCAGGGCCAGATGGCTTCCCAGGGGAATTCGTTCAGACATTTAAAGAAGAATTAATACCTATTCTCCTGAAACTGTTCCAAAAAATAGAAATGGAAGGAAAACTTCCAAACTCATTTTATGAGGCCAGCATTACTTTGATCCCAAAACCAGACAAAGACCCCATCGAAAAGGAGAATTACAGACCAATATCCCTGATGAACATGGATGCAAAAATTCTCACCAAAATACTAGCCAATAGGATCCAACAGTACATTAAAAGGATTATTCACCACGACCAAGTGGGATTTATCCCTGGGCTGCAAGGTTGGTTCAACATCTGCAAATCATTCAACGTGATACAATACATTAACAAAAGAAAGAACAAGAATCATACGATCCTTTCAATAGATGCAGAAAAAGCATTTGACAAAGTACAGCATCCTTTCTTGATCAAAACTCTTCAGAGTATAGGGATAGAGGGTACCTACCTCAATATCATAAAAGCCATCTATGAAAAACCTACAGCGAATATCATTCTTCATGGGGAAAAGCTGAGAGCTATTCCCCTAAGGCCAGGAACGCGGCAGGGATGTCCACTCTCACCACTGCTATTCAACATAGTATTAGAAGTCCTAGCCACAGCAATCAGACAACAAAAAGAAATCAAAGGCATCCAAATCGGCAAAGAGGAAGTCAAACTCTCACTCTTTGCAGATGATATGATACTATATGTGGAAAACCCAAAAGACTCCACCCCAAAACTGCTAGAACTCCTACAGGAATTCAGTAAAGAGGCAGGATATAAAATCAATGCACAGAAATCAGTGGCATTCCTATACACCAACAACAAGACAGAAGAGAGACAAATCAAGGAGTTGATCCCATTTACAATTGCACCCCAAACCATAAGATACCTAGGAATAAATCTAACCAAAGTGGCAAAGGATCTGTACTCAGAAAACTATAAAATACTCATGAAAGAAATTGAGGAAGACACAAAGAAATGGAAAAATGTTCCATGCCCATGGACTGGAAGAACCAACATTGTGAAGATGTCAATGCTACCTAGAGCAATCTACGCATTCAAAGCAATCCCCATCAAAATACCATCCACTTTTTTCAAAGAAATGGAACAAATAATCCTAAAATTTGTATGGAACCAGAAGAGACCCCGAATAGCCAGAGGAATGTTGAAAAAGAAAAGCAAAGCTGGCGGCATCACAATTCCAGACTTCCAGCTCTATTACAAAGCTGTCATCATCAAGACAGTATGGTACTGGCACAAAAACAGACACATAGATCAATGGAACCGAAATGAGAGCCCAGAAATGGACCCTCAACTCTATGGTCAACTCATCTTTGACAAAGCAGGAAACAATGTCCAGTGGAAAAAAGACAGTCTCTTCAACAACTGGTGTTGGGAACATTGGACAGCCACATGCAGAAGAATGAAACTGGACCATTTCCTTACACCACACACAAAAATAGACTCCAAATGGTTGAAAGACCTAAACGTGAGACAGGAGTCCATCAAAATTCTGAGGGAGAACACAGGTAGCAACCTCTTCGACCTCAGCCGCAGCAACTTCTTCCTAGAAACATCGCCAAAGGCAAGGGACGCAAGGGCAAAAATGAACTATTGGGATTTCATCAAGATAAAAAGCTTTTGCACAGCAAAAGAAACAGTCCACAAAACCAAAAGACAACTGACAGAATGGGAGAAAATATTGGCAAATGACATATCAGATAAAGGGCTAGTATCCAAAATCTATAAAGAACTTCTCAAACTCAACACCCAAAGAACAAATAATCCAATCAAGAAATGGGCAGAAGACATGAACAGACATTTTTCCAAAGAAGACATCCAAATGGCCAACAGACACATGAAAA
>NW_027402138.1:0-1732 GCF_003265705.2 Callorhinus ursinus
GGAAGGGAAAAATGAAGGGGGGGAATCGGAGGAAGAGATGAACCATGGGAGACTATGGACTCTGAGAAACAAACAGGGTTTTAGAGGGGAGGGGGGCAGGGGAATGGGTTTGCCCGGTGATGGGTATTAAGGAGGGCACGTACTGCATGGAGCATTGGGTGTTAAACGAAAACAATGAATCGTGGATCACCACATCAAACACTAATGATGTATTATATGGTGACTAATATAACATAATAAAATAAAAATAAAATAAAATAAAATGAAATGAAAATGAAAAAATAAAAGGTAACAAATAAATGAAAGAAGCCCATTTGCTTGAAAATGATTATGGTGTTTTTTTCTTTATTTTAGTCACCACCATTACATGAAACCAGGCAATGACACACAAATTCCAGAGTTTCTGCTTCTGGGATTATCAGAAGCACCAGAACTGCAGCCCCTCATATTTGGGCTTTTCCTCTCCATGTACCTGATCACTGTGTTTGGAAACCTACTCATCACCCTGGCCGTCAGCTCAGACTCCCACCTCCACCCCCCTATGTACATCTTCCTCGCCAACCTGTCCTCTGTAGACATTTGTTTCACCTCCACCACCAACCCCAAGATGCTTCAGAACATCCAGACTCAGAGTAAAGTCATAACTTATGATGACTGCATCACTGAGATATACTTTTTCCTACTCTTTGCTGGAATGGATGATTTTCTCCTGGCTGTAATGGCCTATGACCGCTTTGTGGCCATCTGTCACCCCTTGCACCACACAGTTATCATGAACCCATGTTTCTGTGGACTGTTGGTTCTGGTGTCCTGGATGATGAGTGCCCTGCATTCCTTGTTAGAAAGCTTGATGGTATTGTGGCTGTCCTTCTGTAGACAGGTGGAAATTTCCCACTTTTTCTGTGAAATTAATCAGGTGGTCCGATTTGCCTGTTCCGACACCTTTCTTAATGATAGAGTGATGTATTTTGCAACTGTCCTGCTCGGTGGTAGTCCCCTTGCTGGTATTATTTACTCTTATTCTAAGATACTTTCATCCATAGTTGGGATCTCATCAGCTCACGGCAAGTATAAAGCATTTTCCACCTGTGCATCTCACCTCTCGGTTGTCTCCTTATTTTACTGTACAATCCTAGGAGTGTACCTAAGCTCTGCTGCTCCCCAGAGCTCCCACTCAGGTGCAGTAGCCTCGGTGATGTACACGGTGGTGACGCCCATGCTGAACCCCTTCATCTACAGCCTGAGGAACAGAGACATAAAGAGGGCTCTGAAAAGAATTGTTGGGATTCCAGTGACGTAAGGGCCCATTGTTCTGGGGCTGAAGAAGGGTCTATGACTGCAGGGCTCATAAACTGAGAGCCAGGATCTGCCATTCTTAGATCACACTGTGGAAGTAGAACTTGCTCCTTCTATATATTTTCTGGAATTTCCATTTGTTTGAATTCAACTTCCCCATACATTTAAGTAATTTGTTATATTAAGCTTCTGCTCTGCCTGATATACAGACAGCCTCCCCCTTGTCCATTTTCATACATTCGTAATGTTTTCTCCAATCTTGGATCACAAATGCCTGGAAATTTCTGTATCTTACATGGGACATGTTGGATTTCTTAAAAATAATTTCATTTCAAATGATTTATATCATGCCACATAAATTCTCTCTAGATTCCCCAAAAGACTAAGCATGAGCTATTCTTCATATGGAAGAAACTATATTTGGCTCTAAGCCTTT
>NW_027402138.1:1832-3595 GCF_003265705.2 Callorhinus ursinus
GATGTTTCCCTGACCAGAGGCTCTGCTGTGGCTGCACCTGCCCTTGGGTTCTTACTGTGATTGCAAGACACACCTAAGCAATGCCCATCAGGGAACTCTAACAAAACCAGGTTTATTCCTCACAGATCCTGGAGGGCCCATGGGATCCCAAAGACCATTTGGGGAGGTCTCAGAAGGAGAGAAGGCATTGAGAGGGAGAGAGAGCAAGTGGTGCTATGGGATCAGCCTTTACTGGGGTCCATGGCCAGAGTATTTAGTAATTTGTGGATTCATACTTTATAGGACAATTTTATATGTGTAGAAATTGGGTGTTGAAGGGAAAGCAGAGACCCTCATGTGTCAGTATGGAGGTTACCCAAAGCTTTCTGAGGAGGTACTTAATGGCTGGGGCAGCCTGAGTGCTTAATCTGGTAATTGTGTCCAGCACCTGACAATGTGTTTACTCAACTTGATGGTCTTTGAGATGGATGCCTCAGGGTCAATAGCTTCATGTCAGGTACTTACATTAAAATCAAAAAGCTTAATGTCAGGCAGTTACTCCATAAACATGCTCCTGTGTTTCCTAACCGGTCTCCTGATTTTACTCTGTTATTCAGCTAGGTGTCCAGAGTGCCCACCATAGTTCCTGGCAAACACTGATTAGAAATATATCTCTCCCAGTGGAGTCTACATGGAAAGACAAATTTGAATATACAGATAGACCTGATATTTTCTTTGTGTCAGGATAACCATAAACATGATGAAGCAAAATTTAAAAACATTCATTTTGTTACTACACAAAATATTTCTTTTTTTTTTTCTGATTCTTTTTCTTTTTTCTTTTTACATCAGAGTTCATACTGTGCATGTATTTGTGGAAGCGTGGAGTACTGTTGTCCACAAATGAGGGGATTTATTCATTGACCTGAAAGATTGCTTAGTGTCTTGAATGTTTTCTCCCTGAATTATCTTCCTGTTTCTACTCAGTGTTCATCATAATAAGTGTACTTTTGGGGGGGGGGGTTATTTGTTGTTTGTTTGTAAGAAAATTGTTCAGATTTGACCCCACAGGTAATCAATCCAGGTACCATAGTCATTTTGGAAACCCCAGAACCGACCGTTCACAGGGACAAGTGTTTATACTTACATTTCCTAATCTGTGCAACCTCATAGTTTAAAGGACATTGGTGAATTTTACACAGATTACTTTATGAAATTTCAGTAGATTGCTTTAGATAGCCGAATTCATGTCCTCTTGTAATGAAAGCATATTAAAGCACATGAACCATAGGTGTCACTGTGGAGAGAGCTTGCTTGTGCGGGACCATGAATTCGAATTTTCTAGAAAGCAATATGCATAAAGACAGTAAACCTATGACTTAAATAGGGGGATCACAGAAGTTCTCCTTAATGCTATTATCAGGTCAGTCATTATTTGCTTCATAGGAAAACAATGAATATTAATCATAATCATGTCTAGCTGTTCCTCTATGAAAATTCTAACTAAACGTTGTGTCTCCAATTCTGTACACCTTCTCTCTCAGATCCTTGCTCACTAGACCTTTCAATTTACCTGTTACAACTATGGTCTATCATGTATTGTCTATCATGTATCAATTCTTTATTTCTTTCTTTAACTTTTTATTGTTCTGTTAATCACCATACATTACATCATTAGTTTTTGATGTAGTGTTCCATGATTCATTGTTTGTGCATGACACCCAGTGCTCCCCGCAGTATGTGCCCTCTTTAATACCCATCACCAGGCTAACACATCACCCCAC
>NW_027402139.1:0-3595 GCF_003265705.2 Callorhinus ursinus
TAAAGCGCTTCTCCTCCTTACGTGTATGGCTTTCCTGACGGATTTCCTTCTCACACGTAAAACCGTGTCCTTTTCCATCACTCTCCTACTCTTGAAAACACTTGTCACGGAACAGGATTTGAATGGCCACAGACTTTCGACACTAATGACTTCTGTAGCACAAGCACGGGGCCCATTCCGTGCAATTTCACACTTACATGGGAAAAGTCTACCGTTATCATGGAAGATGGTAGTAGACACACGGGTTCTCAGCAGTGCTGTTTCTTCAGACTGAAGGGTACTACCTTTGTTTAGGATTCAACACATACATTCTGTGACTATGGATTCCTCGGCAACCCAGATGGAAGCTCGAAGTCGCGTTTGAGACAGACTTGCTTCGCAGAGTTTCGTGTATGCCTTTCCTTTGGCGAAGTCACATACATTGGAAAACCCTTCCATCTTCGTGACACATGGTGTTCGTTGAGAAGAGCACTCCATAAGATGTTGTTCCGCGAGTAAGGTATATCTCTCTTCCCTCCGCTCCGTACTCTTTCAAACATTGCTTCAAGCCGCTTTGTTCCTTAGCAAAGCAGATAGCAGTCGAAGGACCGCACCGCCCCAGCATTGTTTCTTAGACTTATGTGTATTGCACGTTCCTCACGCTTCCTCCCATTTCCAGACACACACCTCTCTAGGGGACTACTAGTGTGTTGGTTGTCACAGTCGACCCACATTTTTCTTCACAATTCAGCGTGTGGCGTTTTCCTTGTGTTTTCACACAAAGTACTGACAACGCTGCTATCTTCCCGAAACAAGATCTGAAGTGGGAGAAGCTTTCGACACAAGTTCGTTCTCAAGCAGTGGTATATGGCACAGTCCTTGTGCCTTCGATTTTCCCGTCGGAACTTTCCTCCATCTTCTTCCCTGTAGATGGTAGTGGAAAGGCGATTACTCTACCGTTTTGTTCCTTGAGAGCTGAGTGCCAGACACTTACACCTATATCTCCAAAAGCTTCAAGCTCCCCGAAAAAAGAGGTTAGCACGAAATCGTTCTGGACGTGGCCTTGTTTCTCTAAGTTCAGTGGAAGGCGCTGCTGAGGCTAGCTCACGTACATTCGAAGGCCCTTCCAACTTCACGACACAAGACTTTCGTGGAGAGAAACCCTCCACACAACGTGTTTCTCACCGTAGTGTATCGCGCTTTCCGTCTCTTTTCTTTTGTACTACGTTGTAACAAGTTGCTTCCATTTTTAGGGAAAGAGCTGGTCGTCGAAGGACGGCAACCCTCTAGATTTGTTCTTAGAGGTAAACACCCGTAGGCAATCCTCCTTATGCTTCCTCACATCATACATACCCATACTCATCCTTCTTCAGGGAACGACAGGAGACACATTCAGTACGAACGGCTAACTCTAGGGTACGTCCCTCATGCCTTCACACCCACTACGGAAAACAGTGTTATCTTCCTGAAACAGTATGATAGCTGAGGGAAGACGTCTTCCCAAGCGGTGGGTCAAGCACCGTCACAGGCCACGGCACATTCCTTTTGCCTTCACACGTTCATGCCAGAAAGGCGCTCATACGTAGGTGTATGGCTTTCCAGGATTTCCTTCTCCCACTTGAAGGCATGACCTATCTCCTCTGTTCTCTCTCTCATACTCTTGAAAACATTCCTCACGGAACAAGATTTGGATTGGGAGACTCAATCGACACTAAGTATTTCTGTGGCACAGGCATGGGGCACATGCCTTGCGCTGCCGCACTTCCATTGGAATAGAGAAGCATTTTCAGGGAAGATGTTCGTAGAAACACGGTTTCTCTGCAGTGATGTTTCCTCAGACTGAAGGGCACGCCGCCCGTTTCGGATTCAACACAGAGCTGTTGTGACTCTGTTTTTTTTTTTTTCCAAATTTTTTTATTTTTATGTTAATCACCATATATTACATCATTAGTTTTTGATGCAGTGTTCCATGCTTGATTGTTTGTTCGTAACACCCAGTGCTCCATGCAGAACGTGCCCTCCTCAGTACCCATCACCAGGGTAACCCATCCCCCCAACCCCCTACCCTCTAGAACCCTCACTTTGTTTTTCAGAGTCCATCATCTCTCATGGTTCGTCTCCCCCTCTGACATACTCCCCTTTTCTTCCTCTCCTGTTATCTTCTTCTTTTTCTTTTTTCTTAAAATATGTTGCGTTATTTGTTTCAGAAGTACAGATCTGTGATTCAACAGTCTTGCACAATTCACAGCGCTCACCGTAGCACATACCCTCCCCAATGTCTATCACCCAGACATCCCATCCCTCCCACCCCCAACCACTCCAGTAACAGTCAGTTTGTTTCCTGAGATTAAGAATTCCTCATATCAGAGAGGTCATGTGATACATGTCTTTCTCTGATTGACTTATTTCACTCAGCATAACACCCTCCAGTTCCATCCACGTCGTTGCAAATGGCAAGATCTCATTCCTTTTGATGGCTGCATAATATTCCATTGTGTATATATACCACCTCTTCTTTATCCATTCATCTGTCGATGGGCATCTTGGCTCTTTCCACAGTTTGGCTATTGTGGACATTGCTGCTATAAACATTGGGGTACACGTACCCCTTCGGGTCCCTACATTTGTATCTTTGTGGTAAATACCCAGTAGTGCAATTGCTGGATCGAACGGTAGCTCTAATTTCAACTGTTTGAAGAACCTCCATACTGTTTTCCAGAGGGGTTGCACCAGCTTGCATTCCCACCAACAGTGTAGGAGGGTTCCCCTTTCTCCACATCCCCGCCAACATCTGTCGTTCCCTGACTTGTTAATTTTAGCCATTCTGACGGGTGTGAGGTGCTATCTCATTGAGGTTTTGATTTGGATTTCCCTGATGCCGAGTGATGTTGAGCACTTTTTCATGTGCCTGTTTGCCATTTGGATGTCTTCTTTGGAGAAATGTCTGTTCATGTCTTCTGCCCATTTCTTGATTGGATTATTTGTTCTTTGGGTATTGAGTTTGATAAGTTCTTTATAGATTTTGGATACTAGCCCTTTATCTGATATGTCGTTAGCAAATATTTTCTCCCATTCTGTCGGTTGTCTTTTGGTTTGGTGGACTGTTTCTTTTGCTGTGCAAAAGCTTTTTATCTTGATGAAATCCCAATAGTTCATTTTCGCCCGGGCCTCCCGTGCCTTTGGCGATGTTTCTAGGAAGAAGTTGCTGCGGCTAAGGTCGAAAAGGTTGCTACCTGTGTTCTCCTTTAGGATTTGGATGGACTCCTGTCTCACGTTTAGGTCTTTCAACCATTTGGAGTCTATTTCTGTGTGAGGTCTAAGGAAATGGTCAAGTTTCATTCTTCTGCATGTGGCTGTCCAATTTTCCCAACACCATTTGTTGAAGAGACTGTCTTTTTGCCATTGGACATTCTTTCCTGCTTTGTCAAAAGTAAGTTGACCATAGAGTTGAGGGTCCATTTCTGGGCTCTCGATTCTGTTCCATTGATCTATGCGTCTGTTTTTGTGCCAGTACCATACTGTCTTGATGATGACAGCTTTGTAATAGAGCTGGAAGTCCGGAATTGTGATGCCGCCAGCTTTGCTTTTCTTTTTCAGTATTCCTCTGGCTATTCGG
>NW_027402140.1:0-3594 GCF_003265705.2 Callorhinus ursinus
TGGGCTGGGGTCTGGGACGCAGTGAAGGGCTGCACGAGCCGGGTCCCCCGGTGCCCCCACAGTCTCCCCAGGGCCACTGTCCAGGGTTCACTCCCTGCCTGGCCCATTTTTGTTGGCCTCAGGGCAGCAGGTGCTCCTGTCTGGGCTTGGGCTTCCCCACAGGAATCAGCTATGACTTCTGCCCTCGCCTCCCGCCATGGGGGCACAGCTGGGCTAGCCACAGCTAGAGTGTGGGCTGTCTGTCTCTTTCCTCCCCTTCCTCTTATGTAATCTTGCCCTCCACCCCCAAAGTATATCCGTGGGCCCCATTGCTCAACTTGGATAAAAGCTGACCACTTCCCCTTTCAGAAGGAATCACTCTGGCCTTGACCTTAATGGCCAAACTTATTTCATTTATTGCCCCCATTTGGACAGTCTTCACCGGCTCCAGCCTGGTTCCCACCACCATCATGCTTCCATGAGATGACCAGGACCTCATCCCCAGCCAGAAGCAATCTGGCCTTGCTGACCACTGACTGGCCCTGAAGCTCCTTGTTCTCTGGGTTTTAGCATTCTAGCACACCGCCCTCCACTGGGCTCCCCTGGGCTCCTCCTTCACCCCACCTTTCCATGTGGGGAGCCCTCAGGGTTCTAACCCTCCTCCCCTCTTCTCTGGCTCCCCAGGCCATCACCTTACCCCAGGCACTTCGCATACTTTGGGGCCCCTGGCCCTTCAGCACAACCAGACGTGCTGCCTCCACAGCCTCTCCTCAATCTGTCCCTTCTCTGCAACCTCCTGCCACTTCTCCTGCCACATCCACTGGTATCTTTCTCCAGGAAGCCCTCTCTCCAACTCCTCAGGCTCCTCATTGCCGCTCTTGTCCCCTGTCATCCTTTCTCTCTTGAGCCCTGGAGACATTTTTCTGAAATTTAGCTTTTGTTTATACCTCTATTTGGCTGAAAATCATTCTATAAGACTGCCCATCATTCTGAACATAGAGACTAAGTGTTGTCAGGCCCGCTGCATACCCTAGATACTCCAAGCTCCTGCTTCTTTCCTCAAAGAGCCAAACCCTTTCTACCTCGGGGCCTTTGCTCCTGCTGCTCCTTTGCCAGGAAGGGCTTCCCGTCCTGCAGCCACTGGGTCGATCTCTCCTTTTCATCCCATTTTTCAGCTCAAGTGTAACTTCTCCAAACCTCCCTTGACTTCCCCCACTAGACCTGGACCTCTGACTTGGTCCTGCTTAAGCTTAAACAGTCACTTGTCCAATTATTAGTGAGTTATCTCTCTCTCCCACTAGACAATAGCACCGGGGAACAGGCATATCTATAATGCCTAGCTCAGGAGCTGCATGGAGTTGGCCCTTAATAAATGTTTGGTGATGTCATGGCGAACGCCATGTCCTAGGTTTGGGTGAACTTACCATCACTCTCTTGGTCATCCAGTGCCAAAGGGATGGGCATCCAGCTCCTCCCCGCCCCTCTTGCAGACCAGCTCATTATAGGACAGGATGTCCCAAGATCATCCTGAAGGTTGCTTAAAATTCTAGGTCTTGGAAATTTCTCAGCAAGCCCTGGACGTAGCAGGAAATGTTATCAAGTTACTGCAGTTCAACTCCCCCCTCTAAGAGCTTGGCTGTGGAAACTGCTCTGGGTCCTCCTCTCTCTGCTAGTCCCTCTCGCTGTGTGCGTGACCTCAGCTGAGTCACTGTCCCTCTCTGGGCCAAACTCATCAAGTGTCCCAGGGTCCTTGGGGATCAGGGAGCAGCCAAAAAGGTAAAAATGCCTTCTGTTCACCTGTCTGGAGCACCTGGGAGTATTTGTCAGGCCAGCATGGGGCATCCTGGAGGGATGGAGAGGGACTGGAGAGGATGCATCCCCAGGAGCTGACCATGCCCCATTTCTCCTTTGGGGGCACGTGGCCTTGGTTTCTTCATTTGTAAATGGCATGACTGATGGGAAAGTCCACAGATGCAGGGGAGATAGATAGATAGATAGATAGATAGATAGATAGATAGATAGACAGACAGACAGGATGCTCTATGCACAGCCTGGCAGGCAGTATGGGCTCATAAGTGGGAGCTGCCCTTTTGACTGATGAGCAGAGTTCACATCTGTCCCCTGGGGTCTGCCAGGGCTGGAAGGTCTGCAGACCCTTCACCATGTGAGGAACTGGGGGCTGTATACACTGGCCAACACATAACAGGGTGTGGGAATGAGCCCCAGTTAGAAGTCCTGAGACCACCCTGCTGACCACAAACCTCCCCCATGGGGACCTCGCTGAGTTTGGAACCACTCCCAGGAGAAGAAAAATCTGACTTCTCAAGCCAAGGTCGGCCTCTCTGTGGGCAGAGAGCATGTCTTCTCCCTGTGACTTCGGATGTACCCTTGGGATGTGGAGAGGCCTCCAGGACCCTCCTGTTCCCAGAGGAAGGGAGCAGGAGGAAGCAGAGATTCCCTCCATCCATGCAGAATCTGGACACCCTGTGCACTATAGAGGCTGCAGGGGGACCTGCCGTGGTTCCTTCTGGGGAGGTGATGGTCCCTTTCTTGCTTGTAGACCCCCCACCCCGCAGAGCAGGGCTTAAGGGTCATAACTCAGCTGGTGGCCACCTACCCCCAGGGATTTATGTTCTGCATAGGCTCTCACTATTTTTTGCAATCCTGACATTGCCTGATCTGTCACCATGCCACAGGTACCCACCTGGAATACATGGTGGTGGGCCCTGTAGTAGCATCTGGGGGCCGCAAGCCCCTCCTTACCAAGCTTCTGTAGATCCCAAGGCCCTTCCTGCTCTCGGGTGCCCTTGGTCATTTCTTTCTTTCTGCACACTGCTTCAGGATGCTTGGAGAGACTCTGCCCCAGGCTCTGTCCTGGAAGAACCCCAATCTTGGGCACGTAGAACTAGAGACAACCCCAATTCTGTGTGGTCAGAGTGGGTCTGAGGGAGAGATAGGGGCTGGGGGGAACCCAGGGGGAAGCAAGCCCTCTGCTGTTAGGGCAGGCTGGAAGACTTCTTGGAGGAGGAGTCGTTTGAAGTGGGTCTGGAATGATGGGTAGGAATTTTCTTTTAAGAAAAAAAGATAAAGTATATGCTGTGGAGAGGAAGAGTCCACTCAAAGGCCTGGAGGGGACAGAGCGAGCACCTGGTTTTTGAGCAACAAGGAGTTCAGTGCAGTGAGAGCAATATTGATGAGAGGAAGGGGAACGGTGGGGGGGGGGGACACAGCAGAGCTAGCAGGGGCAGGGGATTTATTCTGAGGGCTCTGAGGAGCCATGGAGAGTGTGGAGGTGAGGAGGCACAGACTCAAGGAGTAGGAGAGATGGAGAGAGAAATAGGGGTGAAGAAAGAGGGAGATACAGAGAAAAAGTGAGGGAGAGAGAGGACATACAGAGAGTGTAAAAGAAACATACACATATGCAGATGCAAACACATACCATCTATCATCAATCCATCCATCTCTCATTTCTCTCCATCTGTCCTTTATCCATCCATCCATCCACCCATCCATCCATCCATCCATCCATCCATTTTCCATTCATCCATTATCTATCTGCCTATCTATTTATCTATCTATCTATCTATCTATCTATCTATCTATCTATCTATCTAT
>NW_027402141.1:0-3594 GCF_003265705.2 Callorhinus ursinus
AGGGGTTCTCTGTGCCTCCTGGATTTTGATGCCTGTTTCCTTCCCCACATTAGGGAAGTTCTCTGCTATAATTTGCTCCAATATACCTTCTGCCCCTCTCTCTCTTTCTTCTTCTTCTGGGCTCCCAATTATTCTAATGTTGTTTCGTCTTATCGTATCGCTTATCTCTCGAATTCTGCCCTCGTGATCCTATAGTTGTTTCTCTCTCTTTTCCTCAGCCTCTTTATTTTCCATCATTTCGTCTTCTATATCGCTGATTCTTTCTTCTGCCTCATTTATCCTAGCAGTTAGTGCCCCCATTTTTGATTGCACCTCATTAATGGCCTTTTGATTTCGACTTGGTTAGATTTTAGTTCTTTTATTTCTCCAGAAAGGGTTTCTCTAATAACTTCCACACTTTTTTCAAGCCCAGCTAGTATCTTTAAAGTCATGATTCTGAACTCTAGGTCTGACATGGTACTAATGTCAGTATTGAGTAGGTCCCTGGCAGAGGGTACTACCTCTTGTTCTTTTTGCTGTGGTGATTTTTTTCGTCTTGTCATTTTGTTCAGAGGAGAACAGATGAATGAGAGAACAGAATGCTAACAGGTTAATAACGTCTCCAGCAAATATACTCTATACAAATCAGAAAAGACCTGAAACCAGGGAAGAAGAAAGGGAAAGAAAGTAGAGGAAAAAAAAAGAAAAAAGAAAAAGGTAAAAACAAACAAAAACAGAACAAAACAAAACAAAACAGAATATGATCAAATATGATCAGGCTAGTACATAGATCAGTGCCACACACTAGCTTTTGGGCATATTTTGGTCTGTTAGAAGAAAGTGCCTGCTAAAATTTTAAAGGAAGAAAGACTTATATATGTACACAATAAGGGTTGATACAATGAAGGGATGGCAGATGACTGTAAAGATGAAAATTATAAAAGATTTTATAAAAGGAACTGATAAGATAAGAAGTTGTTTTTAAAAAGAAAAGATTTAAAAAGAAAAAGAAAAAAAAAAAGAAAAAAAAAGGGAGAGAATGTGATCAGGCAGAAGAATAGAACAAAGCCATACATTAATGATTTAGGGTATATTTTGATCTGTTAGAAGAAATTGTATCTCAAAATTTTAAAAAGAGAAAAACATATATATATATGCCAAAAATAAGGGTAACTACTGTGAAGTGATAAAAATATGACTCTAAAAATGAAAAATAAAAAATGGGTTTTTTTTAAAAATTGATTGATAAGATGTTGTTTGAAAAAGGGAAAAAGAAAAATTAAAAAAAAAACAGTTAAAAAAATTAACTTTGAAGAACTAATGAATTATGGTAAAAAAAGCCATGAATTCTATGTGCAGTATTCCCCTAGTGCTGGAGTTCTCCCGTTCTCCTTGATCGGTAAACTTGGTCTTGGCTTGCTGGCTGTTCGTGCTGATCTTCTGGGGGAGGGGCCTGTTGCCGTGGTTCCCAAATGTCTTTGCCGGAGGTGGAATTGCCCCACCCTTGTGTGTCCGGGCTAAGCAAGCTGCTCGGGTTTGCTCTCAGGAGCTTTTGTTCCCTGCAAGCTCTCGGTACAGCTTTGGAGGACCAGGGTGAAAATGGTGGCCTCCCAATCTCCGCCCGGAGGAGGTGAGAACTCGGGGCCCCACTCCTCAGTGCGCCCCCAGAGAATCACTCCCGTCTCCTTGGTCTCCGGCCGCACTCCGTGCTCACCCGGACTGTGATCGAGCGTTTCTATGTCTGGCACCCGACCCCGTCCGACCCCGTGTGGAGTCTCCAAACCCTGCAGGTCCCTGCGGTGCGCTCCCGCACCGCTCCTCCCGGGGGAGGAAGGGGAGTCTCCCCGGCTCTGCCGCTTGTTGGGTCCCTGCTGGAGGAGCAGTGGCCCGACTGGGCCGCGGATCACAGTTTATGACAACCCCGAGCTGAGAGCCCGCGCCTCGGCTCCGTCTCTGCAGCCGGCTTCCCCGCTCCGATCCCTGGGAGCTCTGCCGCACTCAGGCTCCCCCGGTCTTTCTGTGACCCCAAGGGTCCTGAGACCACACTGTCCCGCAAGGGTTCCACCCCCCACTTAGCCAGTGGAGCGACGTCCCTCAGCGGAACCGACTTCTAAAAGTTCCGATTTTGTGCTCCGTGGCTCTAGCACTTGCCAGAAGCGGCCTACGGAGGCCCCCTCCCCCGCTGTCTATCCTCCCGAATATCGCCTCGGATTCACTTCTCCGCACGTCCTACCTTCCAGAAATGGTTGCTTTTCTGTTCAGAGTGTTGTTACTCTTCTTATCTTCGATCTCCTGTTGAGTTCGTAGGTGTTCAGAATGGTTTGATCCCTATTCAGCTGAATGCCTGAGACCAGATGAAATCCAGGTCTCCTACTCCTCCGCCATCTTGCTCCGCCCCCTCATTTAGTATTTCTGAATTTATTGAGGAGTACAATGTGCCCACTACCTATACTGGCTACCATGGAATGAGAGTAACTAAGACATGCTCTTGGCCTAGGCTCTCTAAAAGCAAAGCTCAGGGCAAGGATAAAAGCACTGACACACATTTGGGGGCCAGGTGCAAGCTCAACTGACATGCATTTAAAAAAATAGATGTGAAGCAAGAAGTGGTGAGAAATAATTCATTGAGTTACTCTGCTGGCCACTTCCTCACTCAGTCTCAAAGAGAAATCATTGGGTGCTGTGAAGATGGTTTTCTAGCACATAGTCCTTTCTCTGAAGGGCTCCATAGAAAACCACATCTCAGAGTAGTTCACAGAAAGGAGAGAAGGAGGAATGTGTCAGCCTCCTCCCTCCCACCTCCTGCTTCCGCTGGTCAGGGTTTATCTCCGGGGGTCTGACTCTTTCAGACCCCCAGTTCACATCATCTGTTCCCCTATGACCATTCAGTAAAGCAGATCCCATGTTCCCTTTTTATCCAGCTCTGAAGAAGGAGGGCATGTGGCATGAACAGAGCTCAGCCTGAGGCTTCAAATCAGACTCCAAGCAGGTGATTCAGGAAACTCAGTTAGGGTGCTGGAATCAGTGGTGTCAATGTGATCCGGGAGGCAGGTGATATTTTGGAAAAATGAAGCAGTCAGGAATATCTGAGGTGGAGCAAAAGGCTTCTGTTTAACACAGTCAGCTCTTCACTGCATCGTATCTCATGCCTTCCAGAATATCTGGCTACTCTACTACATTATGAGGCATCCATTTATTTATTTTTTCTTTCCTGAGACAATGAAGACACCTTTACTCCTTCCCAAAAAGGACAATTACAAGTCCAATCAGATATAGAGCCGCTTTCAATATGTTAGCTAGTTGTCATGTCTTGGAAGTTTAAGGTGACAAGACACTAAAAAGGCTCGTGTCTGCTAGTTATCTATAAGGATAAATCGATCTAGGAATAAAGATGTGGTTTAAGAGAGTGTCTAAATCCAGTGACAGAAGGCTGTGTGAACACTGTGGCATAGAAATGACACTGAAGCTCTAGGAACCTCACGTTGTTCATTCTTCATGTGGAATGGGGATACATGACCAATTGGCCATGTGGTAGGGTTCACGTTGATCATGAAATAAAAGCGTTTGAATACTTAAAGTCATGACAGACATGCCAGAGACTACTAGCATAGTTAC
>NW_027402142.1:0-3593 GCF_003265705.2 Callorhinus ursinus
GCCACTTTACTGAATTCCTGTATGAGTTCTAGCAGTTTTGGGGTAGAGTATTTTGGGTTTTCCACATAAAGTATCATATCATCTGAAAAGTGTGAGATTTTGACTTCCTCTTTGCTGATTTGGATGCCTTTTCTTTCTTTTTGTTGTCTGATTGCTGTGGCTAGGACTTCTAACACTATGTTGAATAGCAGTGGTGATAGCGAACATCCCTGCCGCTTTCCTCACCTTAGGGGGAAAGCTCTCAGTTTTTCCCCACTGAGAATGATATTTGCTGTAGGTTTTTCATAGATGACTTTGATGATATTGAGGTATGTACCCTCTATCCCTATACTCTGAAGAGTTTTGATTAAGAAAGGATGCTGTACTTTCTCAAATGCTTTTTCTGCATCTATTGAGAGAATCATATGATTCTTGTTCTTTCTTTTGTTAATGTATTGTATCACGTTGACTGATTTGCAGATATTGAACTAAATTTGCAGCCCAGGGATAAATCCCACTTGGTCATGATGAATAACCCTTTTAATGTACTGTTGGATCCTGTTGGCTAGTATTTTGGTGAGAATTTTTGCATCCATGTTCATCAAGGATATTGGTCTGTAATTCTCCTTTTTGATGGGATCTTTGTCTGGTTTTGGGATCAAGGTGACGGTAGCCTCATAAAATGAGTTTGGAAGTTTTCCTTCCATTTCTATTTTTTGGAACAGTTTCAGGAGAATAGGTATTAATTCTTCCTTAAATGTTTGGTAGAATTCCCCTAGGAAGCCATCTGGCCCTGGGCTTTTGTTTGTTGGGAGATTTTTGATGACTGCTTAAATTTCCTTAGTCGAATAGGTCTATTCAAGTTTTCTATTTCATCCTGGTTCAATTTTGGTAGTTGATACATCTCTAGGAATGCACCCATTTCTTCCAGGTTATCTAATTTGCTGCCATAGAGTTGCTCATAATATGTTCTTATAATTGTTTGAATTTCTTTGGTGTTGGTTGTGATCTCTCCTCCTTCATTCATGATGTTGTTGATTTGGGTCATTTCTCTTTTCTTTTGGATAAGTCTGGTCAGGGGTTTATCAATCTTGTTAATTCTTTCAAAAAACCAGCTCCTAGTTTCGTTGATCTGTTCTACTGTTCTTTTGGTTTCTATTTCCTTGATTTCTGCTCTGATCTTTATTATTTCTCTTCTCCTGCTGGTTTTAGGCTTTGTTTCCTGTTTTTTCTCTAGCTCCTTTAGGTATAGGGTTAGGTTGTGTATTTGAGACCTTTCTTGTTTCTTGAGAAAGACTTGTATTGCTATGTACTTTCCTCTTAGGACTGCCTTTGCTGCCTCCCAAAGATTTGGAACAGTTGTGTTTTCATTTTCATTGGTTTCCATGAATTTTTTAAATTCTTCTTTAATTTCCTGGTTGACCCATTCATTCTTTAGTAGGATGCTCTTTAGCCTCCATGTATTTGAGTTCTTTCCGACTTCCCTCTTGTGAGTTCCAGTTTCAAAGCATTGTAGTCTGAAAATATACAGGGAATGATCCCAATCTTTTGGTACCGGTTGAGACCTGATTTGTGACGTAGGATGTGATCTCTTCTGGAGAATATTCCGTGGGCGCTAGAGAAGAATGTGTATTCTGTCGCTTTGGGATGGAATGTTCTGAATATGTCTGTGAAGTCCATTTGTTCCAGTGTGTCATTTAAAGTCTTTATTTCCATGTTGATCTTTTGCTTAGATGATCTGTCCATTTCAGTGAGGGGGGTGTTAAAGTCCCCCAGTATTATTGTATTGTTGTCAATGTGTTTCTTTGCTTTTGTTATTAATTGCCTTATATAATTGGCTCCTCCCATGTTCAGGGCATAGATATTTACAATTGTTAAATCTTCTTGTTGGATAGACCCTTTAAGTAGGATATAGTGTCCTTCCTCATCTCTTACTATACTCGTTGGTTTAAAATCTAATTTGTCTGATAGAAGGATTGCCACCCCAGCTTTCTTTTGGTGTCAATTAGCATGGTAAATTGTTTTCCACTCCCTCACTTTCAGTCTGGGGGTGTCTTTGGGTCTAAAATTAGTCTCTTGCAGACAGAATATCAATGGGTCTTTTTTTAAAATACAATCTGATAGCCTGTGTCTTTTGATTGGGGCATTTAGCCCATTTACATGAAGGGTAACCATTGAAAAATATGAATTTAGTGCCATTGTATTGCCTGTAAGGTGACTGTTACTGTATATTGTCTGGGTTTCTTTCTGGTCTTATGATGCTTTTTGGCTCTCTCTTTGTTTTGAGGACCCCTTTCAACATTACTGGTAGGGTTGGTTTCGTGTTTGCAAATTCCTTTAGTTTTTGTTTGTCCTGGAAGCTTTTTATCTCTCCTTCTATTTTCAATGACAGCCTAGCTGTATATAGTATTCTTGGCTGCATATTTTTCTCGTTTAGTGCTCTGAAAATATCATGCCAGTCCTTTCTGGCCTGGTAGGTCTCTGTGGATATGTCTGTTGCCAATGTAATGTTTCGACCATTATAGCTTACATATCTCTTCTCCCGAGCTGCTTTCAAGATTTTCTCTTTGTCTCTGAGACTCTTAAGTTTTACTATTAGATGTCAGGGTGTTTACCTATTTTTATTGACTTTGAGAGTGGTTCTCTGTGCCTCCTGGATTTTGATTCCTGTTTCCTTCCCCACATTAGGGAAATTCTCTGTTATAATTTGCTCCAATATACCTTCTGCTTCTCTCTCTCTTTCTTCTTCTTCTGGGATCCTAATTATTCTAATGTTGTTTTGTCTTATTGTATCGCTTATCTCTCGAATTCTACCCTCATGATCCAGTAGTTGTTTATCTCTCTTTTTCTCAGCTTCTTTATTTTCCATCATTTGGTCTTCTATATCGCTGATTCTCTCTTCTGCCTCATTTGTCCTAGCAGTTTTTGCCCCCATTTTTGATTGCACCTCGTTAATAGCCTTTTTGATTTCAACTTTGTTAGATTTTAGTTCTTTTATTTCTCCAGACAGGGTTTCTCGAATAACTTCCATGCTTTTTTCAAGCCCAGCTAGTACCTTTAAAATAATGATTCTGAACTCTAGGTTGGATATCGCATTAATGTCCGTATTGAGTAGGTCCCTCACAGACGGTACTACTTCTTGTTCTTTTTGTCGAGGTTATTTTTTTCGTCTTGTCATTTTGCCCAGAGGAGAATAAATGAATGAGAGAACAAAATGCTAATAGGTTAACAACGACCCCAGAATATACATTCGATACAAATCAGAAAACACCTGAAACCAGGGGAAAAGAAAGGGAAAGAAAGAAAAAAGAAAGAGAGAAAAAAAAGAAAAAGATAAAAACAAACAAAAATGTAACAAAATAAAGGAAAGAATATCAAATATGATGAGGCTGGTGTATAGATCAGTTGCACACACTAGATATTGGGTGTATTTTGGGTTTTTAGAAGAAAGTGCCTCCTAAAATTTTAAAGAAAGAGAGACTTATATGTGTACAAAATAAGGATTGATATGATGAGGGGATGCAATATGACTAAAGATGAAAATTATAAAACATTTTATAAAAGGAATTGATAGGGAAGTGTTTGAAAAAATAAAGAAGAGGATTAAAAAAAAA